>NC_085025.1:12408518-12551085 GCF_963692335.1 Osmerus eperlanus
GTTCCTTTTCGAGGATACCGTGTTTCAGGGTGTGAACTGTGACAAACAGTATTCATACGTTTGTAAACGTCCCCCTCTGCTGTTGATCAAGTGTATTGCAATTCTTCGTGTTTTTGTCTTTTCGTTATCAAAAGGCTAGCTCTAACAGATTTCAGAGTAGATGCAACCAGTTGTCAAGAATGTTCAAATGTGTCATTCAAATATTTTCATGAATTGAGATATGTACAGTTTGTGAGAAGTCATGGACCTAGCAAAATAATGTTTTGTGTAGAAACCATTTGAAAATCAAACAGCATTTGATTGCCTGTTATCTTTACTTATGTATTAGTCAGTTCCAGTGAAAACACTCACAGTTCATTTAATAGGAAAGGAATGTTTTGCCTATTTCCACTCAGTTTTTGTTGATTGACAGCTAGGGGTCTGAGAGGAGGTGCACTGCCCTGACTTGCTGGTTGCTACTTCACACCTCACCTTCAGAAGGCTTCCACCAATCAGCTTTGTGCTTGCCTGCCGGTGCTGTTGCTGGGCGATAAGAACTTGCAGAGAGTCTGTTTGTTGGAGAGGGAAGACATTCTGTATATAGGGCAAGCGAGAGAGAGGGAGAGTAAGAGCGAGCGGGAGAGAGAGAAGGTGGCAGGATGGATTCTCCACTGTTATTATTGGAAAGATATGCCTTAGAGACGAAGTCCTATTTAAGAATTTGATCAGAAATGTGCTTATGAGGTCTGGTTTTCAATGGGGTGATAGGCTACCTATGTTTATTCCATCATCCATTGCTGTCTGCATGTAACTTTTAAACACTAGAAAACCCTTAGTGCCTTAAAACCAAATAAACATCAGTATCACATTCTGTAACATAATATTTAGGTACATTCATGTGAAAACTTATATTTGGTAAAGCTGAGAGACCTCCAATATGATCATATTCGGATTTCATTTGTGTGTGTAATAAGGTATGTTATTTGTGCTGCAATCATATCTATCTTCCAATATAGGCCTTCTACCATAAAGATTTTAGCATAAAAAGCTACTAACACACTTCACATGCCCGACTTATCCAAATCAAGGTGTAGCTTGTTAAGGCTTCCTATGTACTTTTCCCTTAAGTTTGCAATGGGACCAAACACCAACTAGAGAGGGTACAATTTCTGGGGAAATTGTAGGGTGTGCTTGCTTGCGTCCGTTGCACAGGGGTCCGTTTTTGAATGACATTTTTACAACTGATACTTCAGTTTATTTTATATAAAAATGCATACTTATTATTTATAAAGATTACATAGATTTTTGCTGCTCATTTACAATTGAAAATACGAGTGAAGTGTAGAATGAAATAGATTTCTTCTCATTTCCCCTGCAAGAGGCAGCCTCATCGTTGAATCAAAACGAATAAATTTGGCAGACCGGTGTTAAAATTTACCTAATCTCTATGACTTAAACGTCTTTTTAAGTTTTTCCCTTCTCGTGATATTTTCAGGCATTTAGCCTACTCATTGCATTCATTCATTAATAAAGAACCCCCTTTGAAGATTATTCTACGACGTTACCCGGCAGTAGAAGATGGAATCGCGATTCAAACAGTACCATCTGCTAACTGAAAATATGTCCCCCAAAACGTAAATAAGTTTGACATTTATTTAGTGGAAAATCGCTCATTCATAAAAAGCTCACTGGTAGCGATCATTGTCAGTAACAACGCAAAATGCGATATAGCCCTGTGTGGAGAAGCTGCCCCGGTAAATTGTACTACTACTACTTGAATTGGATTTAACGTTCCGTTGTACGGTTTAAACTGAAATTAATTATTTTCATGAACAGATTGACAACGTTTAGGCTGTGGCAATGAAGTTCAGGTTAGTAGTTAGATAGACTTTTGATTTAAGTAAGGGGAGTGCCGAACATGTTCTGTCGCCGTTTGACTTCCTAAACAGCTGTGTACTGTAGATGTTTTTGTAGTGTGTCTCGCGTAAGCTACAGCGTTGCAGTGAGCTAGTACACTGGTTTGAAACCACAGGTAATGGTAATTTCACCAACAAATCGTTTACTAATGTCAGAATAAATCCTACAACGAAAATGTATATGTGAGGAATGTTTATTTTAACGATTGAAAACAGATAACGCTACATCATAGACCACTGTAGTATGTGTTTCCCGGGCAACACAGGCTAATGTCATGATGCTAATACTTCAGTGAAATAGTAGACTACTGTTTCCGAAAGTAGATGTACTTCCTTAATAATATCAGCTTATATTGTACATTACACATCACAATTGTGTGTCATATCACAAAGTAAAATGAGTAAATAGTTATCACCCTGGCCTCTTTGATTGTGGCGTTTCTGCAGCTGCCTTGCAGTAAAGCTATAGTTAGCCTAGCTATCCCCCAAGTTAACAGATGCGAAACGAATGTTCTGCCAAAGGTAGTCACTCGTGTTTTCGTGACGTTAGTGACGTAGTGACGTTAGTAACGTCAGTGACTGTGGCTAGCAAATTAGCCACCGTTAGATTCACTTTTCACCACAAAAACGCAATTTCTACTTAAACCATGCAACGGAACGTAAATAAAAATACAACCAACGCAATCGCTAACAAGACGAACCTTTTGACACCGCCGTTGTGTATGTAGTCCAAATATTGACTGATCCTTAGGGGGGCGAAAATAAACAATAATAAATAAATAAATATATAGCGTTATGTGAGAGAACAAAGGTTGTGCTCTCGCCGAAGGCTTGAGCACACCCAATAATAAATATGTGAGAGAACAAAGGTTGTGCTCTCGCCGAAGGCTTGAGCACACCCAATAATATATATGTGAGAGAACAAAGGTTGTGCCCTTGCCGAAGGCAAAGCACACCCAATTATGAGTGCCAATCACAGAAGAAAAAAAAAATCTAAGATCGAGATGCGACACAAACCAAAACTTAAACCACCTGCAATGCTGAATTGATGAAATACTCCATATACTCGAAATATTTCATCCCCTTCTCCATTTTTTGAAACGTTACTTTCCACCCTCTTTAGCTGAATTTGGGATTTCTGATTCCAACCTCACCCTTGTCATGGACATTTTTGAATACAGTTATAATGTGTGTGTTTCATATATGAGGAATGTGTTTTAACGGAAGTCTAAAGTTGATTAAGAGTCAACTCCATTTGGTAGAGATGCCATTTGCAGTTTTATAACTAGGAGACGGGAAGTCTGGGTGACCTGAGAGAGTTCTTGTCACCTGGGGAGGAAGAGACAGTTGGTCTGGAGACAATGTGAATTCAACTGTATTGTTATTGTGATCTGCTGCTCTGACCCTTCCTGTAGACTTGTTTGAAGTGGCCCACACAAAGGACAGTTGACCATTTGACTGGTGAACCCCTGTGGTTTTACTATCTACTGGTTTGGGGAGAGAGGCCACAATAAAGAACCGTGGGAACTTGATATGAAGTCACTGTCACTGAGCAGTGCTGACCAATCACAGAGTTCAGAATAACCATTTGATCTAAAGTTTATATAAGGCAGGGTTTTGGGGTTGTTCTGTATCACTCTGGCGAACGACCTGTGGCTAGCACCTCCTTCGTTATGACTGATCACAAAGTACTTTGTTAAATCTTGATTTGTACAAGC
Source organism: Osmerus eperlanus (assembly GCF_963692335.1). Lineage (NCBI taxonomy): Eukaryota > Metazoa > Chordata > Actinopteri > Osmeriformes > Osmeridae > Osmerus > Osmerus eperlanus. Next base: position 12,412,132 of record NC_085025.1, read on the forward strand.
AAAATAAATGTATTGTAACCGCCATCTCTTGACTATTCAAATCTACACAGTGCCACTGGAATTTTTCCATATCACCCTCTGGGACATAGCTGGTATTATTAAAGCATAACACGTAATCTTTCCTGTGTTCTAAAGGGATTTTCTACAATTTGTTAGTGAAGGTTGGATAACCGTAATTAAAAAAAATTGGTAAATCTAGGATACTGTTTAGTGTATATCCATGTTTGTTTGATGTTTGAGGAGTTTGTAGTTTTGTAAAACTGGTGATAATGTATGACATTGGCATTTGCAGTCATTGACCTTTCCTAACTGAGATGGAGATAAGAGGATCTTGTTTTGATGCACGATCATGTTAAAAGCCCTCTAGGTTGACCAGCTTGTGTCATTTTCCCTGGGCGCGTAATCTTCTTAAAAAAACTGATGGTTGACGATTTATGTAATCTCTTTCACACACGCACACACACCCCCACACTCACCCCCCCACACACAAACACATGCACATATACATTCACTGACAAACTGGAAGAGGGAAAAAGCTATTTCTCACTCTTTCTGTCTTTTTCAAATACAAGCACTCAGACACACTCACTATCCCTCACTCAATCTCTTCCCAATATCCTAGGAAACATCAGAGCAACTCTCCTTTTCTATCAACATGACAGGAATGTACCTCCTAGGACCGCCAATCACCAATCACCAATCAACATCTGTTGTAACTGGGAATTAAGACCTAGACCTAGTATATTTTTATTTAACATCATTCAAATAATCTTGCTGTCATCTGGGTTGCGTAGAAAAAATAATATCTGAGAAAAATCGACATACTTATTTTAAAATACTTGCCATTTTCACCAATGGCATTTATTAATTATAGTTATGTAAATACCATGTGTGGCTATGGTTAGGAGTCCACAATTAAAAGAGGATGTTTACGGTATAGTATACTGTACTGTACAGTATAATGTATATGTGTTAGAAGTATGTTTTTTCTACTGATAACAGGTACAAGATTATTGCTGTCATGTTCAGTCAAAGATTTTAGTCAAATCAATGTATTTACAGTACATACACTCATGTATTTTTGTGTCACTAAGCTCTAAGAAAAGGTTTGCTTTGGTTTTAAAGAATTCATTGTCACATCTTTTTGCCCATATTGAGATTTTACTTCTCTTCAATTCTGGAATCATTGCAGAGAGTAGAACACGATTATATAATTACATTATTGGTCAAATGGTTCCCAGATTTCTTTTTAGGTGCAGTAGCAATTATCATGTTTCACTTTGCAGTCTCGCTACATTTACCTACAGGCAGATGATTGAGGGAGTTCAAATAAGCGATTTCAGGTATGTATGCAGAGGACACAAAAGACTGAGTGACTGCTGCAGTTTGGATTTAAACTGAAACGTCACCTTGGGAGAGTATGCATGAAAAAATGTAAGGAAACTTCGAGCAATTAAGAATTTGAAACTTCATGAAGTACATTGGGAAGTTCCACATGCTAACTAGGTTCAGTCCTAGCCTTGCTTTTCGTAGTCTAACCTCTCATGACACAATTCATATTAAACAGTACAAGTACAAGTACAAGAACAGAGATATATCTAAAATAGCAGTCTGTGGCAGTCTAAAATAACACAATATGAGCAATTAGAGGTCTAATCTCCAACAATGATAAGACCACTAACAGAGGGGACGTCAATGTCTTGGCGACATGGTGCCAGGACATCAGCAAGACTTGGGAGATGATTGTGGACTTCAGGAAGCAACAGGGAGAAGGTCAAGGCCTCTTTCAGAAGCACAAGTTGACAGAGTCTCCTTCTTCAAGTTCCTCAGTGTGTTCATCAACGATGACTCCTACTGGTCCATCGAATCAGGCAGTGAAAACCCAAATGCTCCAATATGTTTTCTGAGGAGATGTTTGGTGTGTCTGTCAAAACTGTCACCAACTTGTACAGGTGCACGACTGAGAGCGTTCTCATTGGTTGCATTACTACCTGGTACGACACACGCTCTACTGCAAGCTCCACAAGGTAGTGAAGACAGCTATAGAACTGGGCTGTTCCAACATGAACCTTTAACCTTTCCCTTAAAGATAACCATATTTTTTTTTGCCTAAACAGTTGGGTTGACCTTACCCCTTATGCATTTGATAAAATATTACAGTTAAAGTCCGAGATCAGGTTTTAGTCCTGCTACTATAATTAAACATTTACAAGCCAGTGGTGTGTATGGCTGTCTGGACACCTGGATACCTGTGTCCAGTGTGTCACTGAGATACTGGAAAAATAGCCCTGCTGAGAAGTGAAGCCACATTAGTTGAACTGTACACACACCGGGACAGTGATAACCTGAAGCTGGAAACGCAGAATTTCTCTGGTTACATCATGGACTGGCCTCAGCCAATGAGGGAGCGAGGTGAGGCTGTGTGCGACTGACTCACAACCTTTCACCCCATTCCCCTGTTTCCATTGGGAAGGCTGACAAGGTGAAAGATGAGCATCTGAGAAGTGTGTGCATGTGTGTGTGTGTGCTTGGATGCTGTCCCTTGGTGTGTGTATGTGTAGTGAGGATATTGTAGTGCTAAAAATCATCCGTGGCATTGTCTTTGACATAGTTAAAATCATCCATGACGTTTTGAGCCCAAAACTCTTTCAGAACTTAATGATGTTGTTTTGGTCTAATGGTAGAACACAAGTTGTTGTGTGTGTGTGTGTGTGTGCATGTGTGTTTATATGTAATATATATATATTACTTTCTTTGTGAGGACACCTGTTTTGCAAACACTGACCATGATGATGTTCCGATAAAGATGAAAAGTCAAATCTAAATATAACAGGGCAGTAGAGGTCAGTGTTGTCTGCATTAGATTGTGTTTGATGTGAGCCAGTGACTGTGTGTTAGTACTGGCATGCTAGCATGTGTTGTACATGAAATGTACTGTGTATAATGATGATTGTTTTCTTCTTGATGTATGAAGTCTTCATAATTACCCATCGTGTGGTCTATAATGTAGCAGACCCTTCAGACTCTACAAACCCTTCAAATCAGTAAATCCGTTGAGCACACAATTGGTATGTGTCTAATCACTTCAATCAATCGAACTGTTCCTTTAGGAAAAATAACATAGTTCAAGTTCAAGTCTTTTATTGTCAGATGCATAGAACAACACAGGTTCAGACTGGGCACTGAAATTCTTTGGACAAGACAACGCAAAGCAACCTGGCATAACATGACATATAAGTACTCAGAACATAGGTTACACCTATGATAAGATAACATATAATATAATAAACCACCTAAATATACAAATAATAAACAATACAGTATACTAAAACTACAATACACATAATATCCTATACTAACCGTATAACCTATACTAACCTAGAGACAAGTAGGGTACAATTAGTGCAATATTGCTGATTGTGCAACCAGTAGCTGAAAGTGCAACCAGTAGCTGAAGTGACAGTGTGTAAAGTGACTAGTGTGAGTGTCGACAGTGTATCAATGTCCATATCAATGTTCATTCAGAAGCCTGATGGCCCTTGGAAAGAAACTGTAGTCCAGTCTACGTGTGCGAGACCGAATGCTTCGGTATCGCCTACCAGAAGGCAACAGGGTAAAAAGACGGATGGGTGGCAACAGTCTCTTAGAATCCTGCCAGCTTTCCTGAGGCATCATGTGTGGTAGTTGTGCTGTAGGGCAGGGAGCTTCCTAGGAGCATCAAATATTCCCTTGGATAAGGTGTGTGTGTGCGTTACAGACTTTGAACTGTAACCAGCAACCCCCCACGCGCATGCCACTGTAACACAATACATAATCACTGATTAAGAATTGATGACAATACTAATCAATAATGCATCCACCTGGATAAATCGCTGACTTTCCTACTCCTACAAACCACACGGAGGATCCAGATGGGTCATGAAGCGAGAAGTTTCCACTCTGAAGACGAACCTTGCGTATCAGGTATAAATAGCTAGAGTGGGTGAACTTTACAATGAGTTCAATTTGTAATCAAGGCCTTCTGACCCTATATTTAGTATGTGTCGGCAGTGCCATTGGTTGTTTTTTTGACTAACCTGTGGTGTTGGCCAAATATGCTGTAATGGATGTTGATAGCCAACCTATTGATGTGTGGATGATAGATTTTCAAAAAGAGGTTTGGTCTGGAACAAGAGAAATTGTTTTGGTGTTGACAAAAAAGCCTGCATCCCTCCAAACAAACATTGATTTCCAGTATTGCTGTAAACACTCGCACTAAAAATTGCAGTCTTTTGTCTTTGCTCCGTGTACAACTATTAGGCCCTAACCTGATTTACAATCTGGTGGCGTTAAGATATGTTCTATTACGTCAACGCGGGATAGTACTACATGAGTGAGCAGTTTGCTATAGCCGTCTGACAGGTTATATTTTTCTGAATGATTCTACATTTAGCCCTTGATGTTCGCTGTGAAAAATAATGAACCAATCCTACTATTTGAATAATTAAGTAACGAAAATTATGGGAGTTCATGACATTAAATAAATGTCACGCTTGTCCAACCGTCATAATGGTGCGATCACGATTTCTTGACTGGTAGGCTAATTATAGGCTTTACATGTGAAACACTGTTGATTCGGTTAAGTGGTATGGATGACAGTGAAACAGATTGTTTCACGATCATAAAGGCATCTCTTTTAAAATGAACAGCTTCTCAAAAACAAGAAACAAGAAAACAAATATTGGACCCGGCTCTGGATCAAGTTACTAATGACTTGAGAAAAAAGAATGTGCAAATGTCTACACCCAATCTTCTATTTGCCATCCATCCCTCCTCCTCTCCTCCCTCCTTCGTAGGCTACCTCACTCACTCATGACACACACGTTCGCACTCACACACAGCTTTAAAGCAGACGCTCCAGTGACCTGAAGATATTGTCTCCGCTGGAAAGTGGAATTGGAAGTTCGCCGTTCGCATTCAGAGCGAGCGAAAAAGAGTGTTTTATCTCATAACTCAATACGACAACAGCTCCCATATCGGAGTACTTCTTTCAAAACTACAAAATAGTCGACGTCCACAAAGGTATGTGTTCTTTGATGTTTGAGCTTACTCTAGTCTAGAGGACTCTTCATCCATTGCCAGGTACCGCGAATCACAACTTTACTGTGCCTGATGACTATGTGTGGATGATGCAAACATGATGGAAGTAATTTGATATTATAGCAGTAGCTGTAAAGTCTGGTAGTATAACCATAAAATGTGATATATTTTTCAAGGCAGATGTAACATATGGTAACTTGGTTTGTTGGTATCAAAGGATTTCAGACAGAAAACTGGACATTTGCTTGGACACCTATTTGTTATTTTTGGGGGGGAAATATCTCACATTTTCAACAGGAACACAGTCCAGTGCATAAATAACTCATGTGGACCACGGTTCACTTATTCTATGACCTGGCTGGCTTTGGGGCATTTTTACAAAATATATCTGGCATCAGAACAGATTCCCTGTGATCCTCTTTTGGCAATGGTTTGCAAAATGATGTAATATAATATGCCTTACAATCTGCTACTGGTAAAGACAAATATGAACATGAGTCTTTACAGGCTGGTGCCTGCAAGCTTAGCTTAGACATTAGTTTCACATCTGACTGTAATATGAAAAGACTTGTTCATTTGCATGGATTTGAATTGCACCTGGCAATGACCGGGGGTGGCTTGCACGCATCCCTGAGGGGTTACATCGCATAGACAAAAATGGTCTAACATTATTCGGTCTAACATTATTCTCAGATGATCCTATCCTAGCTGGATTTATTTTTATTCAAGTGAATTCTTTATGAAAGTGTGATGGTAGTGAAAGTTGTGGGACTGAGAAAGAGTCATTTGAGTATTTCTTGTAATACTTCTTAACACTTTATCACTTTAAACTTAGCTTTCTTTGAGGTGATGATACATTTCGGATGCTACTTATTTCAAGCAGTAGCAATGATTCAAAATACATGATACCATTTCCTCATCACCATGTAAATGTGGCAGTGAACTGTGATAAGTCTATAATTTCCATAGATTTGAATATGGTTTTCCATGACGCCATGAGCAAGCAGAACTCTCCTTGGCTCTGCTCAATTATTCAAGAGAAATATTTCTATGCTTCTCCCTCATTGTTTCCTTATGTGCCACTGTGCACACTTATAGGAAGCTGGAAGTGAACTGCATCAATGGCTAGCTTTTTCCTCGGTCATTAGCTTGCAGGTCTCCACGGTCAAGAATGGGAAATCAATCAAGAATAGTCAGGGTGGCCCTATAGGGAACGTGTGGCACACAGACAGAAATACCTGCAGAAAAACCACATTCTCACGCACACATGAATTGTGCACATGCACACAGTAATGCATATGAGATGAAGACATGCAGGCAGAAAGACAGGCAGGCAGGAATACAGGCATCCAAGCAGACAGCCAGGCGGGCAGATATAAACCACACCAGCCACACCAGCCGGAGAGAGGAATAATCCCGTTACCAAAACAAGATCAAGACAAAAGAGATGATAAGATGCAAAATATTATGATGAGTTTGTTCACCCAGCCGTTACGCCCACAGAAAGTATCTGGCTTTAGTTTTATAACAAAATGCCAACTGCCAACACGTGTTTTCAGCCCTTTGATCCTCCACTCAAGGCCCTCTTTGTTTGTCCCACTCAATCATTACTAATGAAAAGGTTGCACACTAACAAGGGCTCTGGTGCCTGCAGAGTGTGCGGCACTGATACAGATGGAGTAGTTGGATTCTGCGATCCCAAGAAGAAGTATATTGGACGCAAGGATCTCATCTAAGCTAACAAATCCACATTAGTGGCTGAAAATCAAAAATGTGCTTTTTTCTTTATTTGGAAGTGAAACAATGCCTTTAAAGGGAACCTTCTGGGTGGTAGAGGTATTGGGTACATTTACATTTAGTCATTTAGCAGACGCTCTTATCCAGAGCGACTTACAGTAAGTACAGGGACATTCCCCCGAGGCAAGTAGGGTGAAGTGCCTTGCCCAAGGACACAACGTCATTTGGCACGGCTGGGAATCGAACTGGCAACCTTCAGATTACTAGCCCGACTCCCTAACCGCTCAGCCACCTGACTCCCTACATGTACATGTAATGAAAATGTTTAATTAACTTGGGTCTGAAAGACTTGGGTCTGAAAGACTTGGGTCTGAAAGACTTGGGTCTTAAAGACTTGGGTCTTAAAGACTTGGGTCTGAAAGACTTGGGTCTGAAAGACTTGGGTCTGAAAGACTTGGGTCTTAAAGACTTGGGTCTTCTTTTCCAGGAAAGCTGCATCATATTGTCCTGCTTGTTTTTGCTGTGTCACAAATGAAGCGCGCCTGACTCTACTTACTAGCTGCTTAGCAGTCATTTAAGGTCCGAGTTGCTAAAACGTAAAACCAGGTGACGATTTTGGTTAAATTGATTCAAGTAAATTTGTTTCACAATACTGCTTTACAACCAAACGTGGCTCGAGTCTTGAGGGTATGAGGATAAAAGTGGAGCGCAATGAGAGGTGTAAGGGATGATGAGTTTGCTTTTGACTTGAGGACCTAGGCTTTAGTTTAGTCAGCTAATGCAGTCTGAGAATCCCACTTTTGCCCCAATATCTCAGCATGTCAGAGTGCAACGACTATGGGAAGCTTTGGGAGGTTGGTTGGAGGGGGAGGGAGTACATGCACTCAAAAACACATCAACTATCCAAAAACACTGTCCATTTCAGACTCTCAAAAAGATTCATAAGAAGTACATTTGAGTACTATTTCGTGACAGAATCGTGGAACTACAATTGGTGAGATAAAGGTATGATAGTCAAATATACATTTAGGGGAAGCAAGGAGGATATGCAAATAGAAAATGTTCTTGAGCTTTTGCCATTGTGGACCTACAAACCAACACTTTCATGGATTCTTTGTACTGTGAACTGTAGCCTTGGTATGCACCTTGGTATGCGCTTAGACATTTTCAGGTCGGACAAGTTTACTTCACTATCTCCGTTATACTGGCTCCCAAGTATTATTGAGAGTTTTCAGGGCTAGGGCACTTGTAAGAAATTAACTCATATGAATGTATGCATGTACGCATGCACACACACGCACACATATACACGCAGTTAGGTTATTGACCGCCTGCCATGTCTCCGTGGCAACTGCTGGGGGAAACGTGCATGCTTTGTAGTGGAGAGGTCGCTTAGCAGAGGGGAGCCAATCAGTAGATTAGTCACTCCATACCACCATACACACACACACACACACACACACACACACACACACACACACACACACACACACTCATCAGTATCTAGTGGCCCAGCTGAGGTCCAGCTGAATCATTTCTCATTTTCATATTATCCCTGCTGGAACCAAGGGAAAAACGTGAGGCTTGAGTTTAAACACTCCTTACAAACCACGCCATCATTTATTGAGTTACACTGTTGCATCAGCTAGCATTGAGCAAGTGGACAAGAACGAACAAGAGTTTTTCGTGTGGGATGTATTTATTTTGTGGATTTTGTAATTTTACTCATCTTTTAGTTCTGTCACAACATGTGAAACTATAGTGTTAAGTAAGGTAGCATGTAATCATTTGTAATCAGTTGTGTTAGTTGGCCCAGAAAAGCAAATACTTGAGTAACCCTCGGGGGTGGCAATTGTCTCCCCTGACCCACTTCAAATTAGGCCTAATTTAGAGGTAATAGAAAACTCTATTAGTAAACATCAAAGTTTACTTTAGAAATGATGAATGTTGCCTACGGTCAAGATTTAGGGTTACTTAAGTTAACATCAAAAATGTACAGGGAAGTTATGGAACAGTTTGTGTCTCTGTAAGCGTGTGTCACTGTCAAACCTGAATGATTTTCTTTCAGGCACCACTGAATGAACCTGTTTGACATCTATCTGTAATACTTTCCAACTTCCTGCTTTCTGTTCCCTTTCAAGATGACACAGGTGATAGTTGATAGTTTACTGTCATGAAAATAGTATGCATGAACATATAACTTCACTGGAGTCAGGTGGCTGAGCGGTGAGGGAATCGGACTAGTAATCCGAAGGTTGCCAGTTCGATTCCCGGTCATGCCAACTGACGTTGTGTCCTTGGGCAAGGCACTTCACCCTACTTGCCTCGGGGGAATGTCCCTGTACTTACTGTAAGTCGCTCTGGATGAGAGCGTCTGCTAAATGACTAAATGTAAATAACTTCCAGCGAGAGGTTGAACAAGAATGAAGCTTAACAACTTTAGCCATGAAGAAAAATAAGATCATGACAACCTGAACTTTTGGCTTCCCCACTACTGATCTATTACCTCCTTGTTCCTGGTCTCAGAAACAATGTTCTAACTCATATGATCCTCTCTATAAAAAGAATGCTCATTTGTATGAACATTTTTCTTCCCACAAGTAGAGCAGCAATGTTCCTGCTCGCACTCCAAAGCACTTAAATAAGATTGAAGAAAGTATACATAATTTAGGCTACCAAGGTTGCAAAATTCCAAAAAGGGGCTTCATTGCGGCCTTATTCTTGAAGCTGGAAGTTTCCAATCCAGTTGACAACATTCTTTAATGTTTTGGTGAAATTATTACTGAATACAACTCTGCCTTTTGTTTTTGTCAGTAAAGTTTTGTCAATCCTGTGAGTGGTAAAAAATAGGTATATAATTTTTTTGGTGTAAGGGATAACAATAATCTAATATTAGGAGTATTATGTTTGGAATTTGAGGTGTGGCTTTGTTATTAAACTGAGGAATGACTTCCTTCTTCCTTCTTTGCATAGGCTGTTGATTGAGGCTTCCTGACAGGATGACAGAAGTGATGAACACTTGTGATTCGACGGTCGGAGACTTTGGAGTGGGCGGAGCCTCTGGAGAGGAGGGCATATCCTTTCAGGTAGGATATGAGCCAAACAAACAACAGGAAAAAAAAGAACAGCTAATTCACTCATCTAAAAATGTCACTGTGTCTCCATCTCTCTTTCCGTTTCTCTCATCCCTTTCTCTCTTTCCCTTTCTTTCTCTCTCTCTCTCTCTCTCTCTCTCTCTCTCTCTCTCTCTCTCTCTCTCTCTCTCTCTCTCTCTCTCTAATATATATATATATATATATTATTTTTTTCTCTCTCTATCTCTCTCTCTCTATCTCTCTCTCTAACTCTCACCCACACAAAAACATGCAAAGACAACACTTGCACAAACTGTGACAAAAACAAGCACACACTCACATTTGTATCGCTTCCAGCCTCTCGAATCTCCTGTCTCCTCTCAGTCTCCTACCTGTGTCTCCTCTCAGTCTCCTCCCTGTGTCTCCTACCTGTGTCTCCTACCTGTGACAGGTGCAAACGTCCATCCATTCCTCTGAGCTGTCAGAATCTATTTCTGACTGAACTTCTGTATGACTGCCATCCATTCCTCTTCCCCCTTTCGTTCGCCACCCACCCTTTCCAGCCGAATTTCTCCCCTTTTTAAAAAACCCCATGAATTAAAGGGGTCCTTGAAAAGAGAAAACTTGCTGCGCTCTTGTGTCTCCACAGTAAAGGTCACAATCCACCCAGGAAATTAGTGTCATTAGTTTGTGAGGAGCAAGAACATGGGGAGGTCTTAATTGGCTCGTTGAATAGGGACCCACTGTACAAGAAGCCGGAGAACTCCCATAGGTCTGCAGGAAGAGAGCAGCCAATCCAGTTTGTTTCTCGGTTTACCAGATTGGCCTATTTGCTGATGCAGGTTTCTGCTTGTCTGCCACCACTGACACCCTTCTTCCTCCACTGGAGGGATGGTGTTATGAAAGTAATTGCGGCACACACAAATTGTGACTCACATCCTCTTGTCCGTTAAAGCCCTTCAGAGCTCTGTGAGGCCGTGACATCTCCCCATGAAAGCCATGGGGAGATGTCACGCTCGCAGCATGCGCTGAATTCAAAACTCCTTGTTATATTCTATTCATTTCGTAGCATTAAACTTAATTTTACAGCGAGAGTGAATATACGAAGAAGGTTGAAAACATATATTTATGGTTTCAATTGGCTGTTTACCATTCTCGTCACCACCTTTCCCTCAGTCAACAAGCTACCTTTGTAGATGTTATCTCCAGTTGTAACTGTCAGGAGAACTGTGATGAATGTTTAGGCTGTCAGCTTTTGTAACAGGTTGGGATGGGATCTTTCAGCAACTTCTGCTTTCCTCTCTTGGAACTTAGACAACCGCGAGAGAAATTAAGGTGGTCTGTGGTCCTTGAGGTATTAGTTTGGCCTACCAACATGCGTGGTATGTCCTCTCAGAGATGATGCCATACCCATGAACATTCAGACCAACATGTTCAGACCAAATTAAGCGAGCAGTTCAAGGAATGGAATGGAACGTTCAGGCTTGTTTTGGGAAGATGATGCAGAGAGGAATGAGCGAGGACCCGCATGACCCCCCCCCCCCCCGCGAAAATAGTCCAACTATTGGTGACCCGGTGCGATTTTGTTCCTCTCAGATCTTTCCGGACTCCCACGAGCGGTTCCCCAAACTGTCCAAGCGGCTGCCCTCCATAGTGGTCGAGCCCACAGAGAGCGGAGAGGTAGAGAGCGGGGAACTCCGCTGGCCCCCAGATGATTTCAGTTCCCCGGAGGTCGCCCCTGAACAGGCCCAAGCCCAGGAAGCAGGTGAGAACTACTAAATCCCATTTTGTACAGAGCAACACGACAGGGTTAACTGGTATAGTGCTTGAATTTCATTGAGATGTAAGGAAAGAATGACTGGCAACTTAGACCTATGACATAGTTGGACAGGATCACTAAAATAATTCTGAGTCCCACACATGGGTGTTCCCCTCATGTAGTTCCAGGCCTGTCTGTGTGTGTGTGTGTGTGTTTGTTTGTGTGTATGTGTATAAAGAGACCCTTGTGTGTGTGTGTTCATTGCAGAGGAGAAACATCCAGTTGAGGACGAGCACCTGGACAGAACGATGGACGGAGTTTCAAAGTGACTTCTGCGGTGCTGGCCCCAAACCAGCCACTCACTGTGAATGTCTCCATGACGGACTGCAGCCTGAGGAGGAGGTTTCACGGCAAAGTCTCCGCCCGTCCAACCAACTCATCGGTAGACCTCCACACCACACCTGGCAGAGCCCTTTACAACTGTCTTAATTAGTTCATACGTGCCAAACTCTAAAGTGGGTATTTTGCTCCTGTAAATGATCTTGTTGCTTGTTTTCCTATTGATGGGGTTTCACAGCAACGTTTTTACACACACCCCTTTCAGAGTTTGTTGTGTCATCTTTAGTTGTGATCGAAATGCGTTTTTCTGTAAATATAATTTGAATCTTTCTGCCTTAGACCAAAGTCTATGACATTGTACTGAGATTAACACTGGATGAGAAGAGCATGTCTTTTACTTAACTACAACTGCTCGACTACTGTAGACTTTACTAATAAATAGATTCATAGCTTTTGAACCACTAATGGTAAACACATTGTATCATTAGATTCTTATTAGTTGATGTTTTACTTTCCCCAAAGCCAGTCCATAGAGCTTCAAAAAGATGGATCACTTGAAATGTCAAGACCAATGTTCACCTGAAAAGGTCATATCATCATATTTAATATGTGTTGCACTGTTGCTCCTTATGCTTTTGTTCGTGTTCATTAATGAACTGTTATCCTATCCAGCTATTCTAGCTGATTCAAATAATCTCTGATAGATAGGCAACATTTTTGATGGGATGTTTTTATATGCACAAACATAGATGCTGAAGCACTTTAGATTTCCTAGATTTCCTTAAAGATATTTGTTTTAGTGGTCAAATTGTGGATCAAATAATTTGCAAATAAGGTCAAAAGCGTGGATGACCTGAGATACATTTAAATACCAGAGTCACCATAATGTGTTTCAGTTTTTCACCAAAGTCTGTATTGTAATGAGCCAAACATAATGAAACTAGAGTCAGTCAACATTCATTGAAAACACATCAGAATCTTCAATTCCTGCCTTTCTCTCTGAAACTACATGGGCACTTCTTCAATCGTATTTAAACCTATTCATTATCCCACTCATGTACTTCCATCACAGGGACATGTGTGGGATAATAATGTTTTGCAGCATTGGTACTGTAGCACAGGCAGGATATCGCTGTTGTTATGGTGAAGGTGGGTTAGGAACAGGCAAGCAGTGTCTCACAAGGTCTGCAGGACGTGCAATAACCTTTTTTGTTTGTTGAAAGGATAGAGAACAGTGTGTGCTTCGGACCAACACCAATTGACAACAATATTACAATGCACAAAATTGTTTTTGGAATCGGTTGATTTGTGCTGTCACCAAGTGTTGACTATGTCATGTAGACATGAGGAGTGATTTTAGCTTGTGTTGACTCGATTACTGTAAAAACTGTAGTAAAACTATATGTCACTCTATTTTAGTGTGAACTGCACCTAGGATTCATCTCTGTCCAAAGGTATGTGCCTTCTGCTCATCTACACAAAGTAGCTCCAATACATCTATGGACATCTTCTATGAGTAATAAAACTTTCCATAACCAACAATGTAATAACTTTGTTGTAAAACGTATGTACTATAAGTGTGCAAATCATTTATGTGATTTCGTAAGACAACAGTCATGGTAATATACTGTTTGTGATTTCTTAATAAATGACGCACAGCATTGGAGTCATGTAGTAGCCGTTTGTGTGAATACAGCGTTATACAGTATGTTCCTTTATTTGGGAGTTGATATTCTATTTTTTGTAGACTAAACAAATGTCTTACAGCTTAATACTTTGTCAAGATATGGTAAAAACATGGTCTGTAAGAATGTATTGGTACTGTGGTAAGGCTTTGGGCATTGTCACTGTGGGTAATTATGTGTATGTACGTGTTTTGCTGTAAGATACCTGGCTGTTTATAATAAACGTTCTAGACGGAAGGTCCATTTTCTGCCTTTCAGTTCAATAATTGTTCCAATAATTGGTGATGACCTCAGCCAGTCCTCCGTGCTGAGGGAGCTCTGATGGAGTTTCAAGTGCTGTTGTGCTGTTGTGTGGACCGTGCCACCGACACAGAGGAGCGTGAGCAGGCCATATTGGTCCTGCCACACAGCAGATGCCACTCTACTCATATCGTATCATCACCACCACATGCCCCGTCAGCTCTGCCCACTCTGATGATCAGCCCCATCTCTCCACTGGCTCCGCCGGTTTGGCACACCTGTATTGGCAGCCGTGTTGGCACAGGGGTTAGGCACTCACACACACACACACTCCTACAGGCCTCCCTGGGGGGAGTAGGGAGATGTATTCTTTTTTGGGGGGGGTTACGCCAGCGTTCACTGTCCTCATTTGGATGCTGTTCACAGGTGTCTTTGGCATTCTCTGAGTGGTTCCTCTACCAATGTACTTTCAGAGGCCTGTAGGGAGATGTGTCCTGTCCACTAGACCTAACACACGCTGGCAGGCAAGGACTACACTTGGGATGCATGCTATAATATTCTGAGGTGAACTTGGACTACACTGACTTCCTAAATCCCAGCACAGAACTCAATCTGTCCTTACACCAAGTCACAAAATGAATGCTCGTTTCATTCCATTTTTAGTTAGTGCCAAACCAAAAAATATGATTGTAATGCATTTTCCCCCCCACGTTGCACAAGAAGCACAGCAATGATGCAAAGCAACAGATAACAGTTATGAAGACTAACAGGCAGATAAAAAAGCAAAGCGACTCTCCACTCTGGCCTATCATGCAACAATCCTTGAAACTAATCCCTCCAAATGCCCCACACCCCTTCTCCTCATGTCTGCCAAATCTAACCCTCTTTGACACGATTTGTTAATCAATACCAACCAGTTTTTACATTCTGCTTACTTCTCTCTCTCTCTCTCTCTCTCTCTCTCTCTCTCTCTCTCTCTCTCTCTCTCTCTCTCTCTCTCTCTCTCTCTCTCTCTCTCTCTCTCTCTCTCTCTCTCTCTCTCTCTCTCTCTCTCTCTCTCTCTCTACCTCTGTTGTTCTTTCTATCATCCCCCTCAGTTCCTCTCTTTTGTGTGCTGGAGAGCCCTTATGGGCGCACTTGTCTTTCGCTGTCACATCAACTGCCGCCATCACCACGGCAACCTCCCTGTCAGGCAGGCAGTGCAGACGAGACTCTCTCCTGCCATCGCCGCCAAGCACTTAACGCTGTGGTGCTTCCATCGTTATACTCGTTTGGCGAATTGAAAACATCACACTACTGCTGTTATCCTGCTTCCTGCCTAAGAAGGGCAGATCGTGTTTGATCTTTTTCTTGAATATCTGCCAAGAAGGGGGGTGAGGGAGGAAGAGCATTGCTAGATGTGTGGTGGCAAAAGGGCCAAATACAGTATTTATCAGGTTCACCGGAAGTGCTGATGTTAAAGTACAGCTTTTGTTCTTAAACTTTAATGGAACCAGGGAGAAAGTAAATGGGATGGTTGTGTACGTGTGTGTGTGTGTGTGTGTGTGTGTGTGTGTCAGAGCGAGGGAGAGAGAGAGATATGAGTTTGCTGTTGTTGTTTAAGTGCAGCTTTGGCTCTTAAAATGGAACCAGGGAAACAGCAAGAGGGTTAGAGGAAGAATGAGAGAGTGAGACTCAAGAAGAAAGAGTGATGTGGAGAGAGACATGGATTATGGATTTTGCTTTGTGGATCATCAGCACAACCCGTTCCACATTGGGTCATGATGGCCCCATGAAACAGAGGCTTTATTTATAATGGAGGATTATTGCACATGGAATGTAAGCCAGAGTATCAGTCACATTCATAGACTACACAACACAGGCTGAATAACATTACTACTGCATCTGCCACCTGATTGAGTCCAATCAACTGCGTCGTGATAGGCAGCTGCAACACCAGGAAGTAGCATGTAGTCTCTGCTAGTGAATAATCAGGGGCAAGTTTAAGAGCCGTCAAGAAAGGAGTAGGATGAGCCAAATTCTACATTCACTAACCTGTGAAGGCAAGCGTAGCATAAGGTTATGAGTCACAGCCATTCATAATTTTTTGGGAATTATGGATAGAAAACTTTGTAAGCTGCCCTTAGCAGGTCAAAACCTGCTTGGGGAAGAGCTAACCTGACACTCCTCTCTCAAGTTGAGGCACATATTAAAAGACCAGCAAGGAGACCAGCAAAAATCTTGAGACATTATGTGCCCATCAATGAACTCATCCACTCAAAAATGCAAATGTTAACCAATCATAAATGAACCTGCAATAAGTAGAATTGGTTGAAATAGCAGACAGTAGAATGTTTTTGCTAGTTTGCTTGTTATTTGTTAAATATGTGGAACCATCGCTGTCCATAGCTTGTCTGAAATAGAAAATGGCACTCCAAGATAACTCAGTGACTGTGGGGAGGCCGAATGGTGAATTATTGGGCAATCTGGCAACCCAGACTGTTTGGTTATTTTTGTTTGACTGGTCCTTTAATATTGTATAAATGGAACACATTTAGACTTCCTGTGAACCCATAGGGGATGCAGAGGAGATCAGAAAGCTCTGGTGCAAGGATGTCTAACAGAAGCGTATGAAAAATAAAACACCCTTGCGATTATCCTCTATTTGAGATCACTGAGACCTCTTTCTTATACTTGGTTGAGTTCCACCAGGTTACCATAAATTAATAAATTCTAAATCTCTTTTTTGATGAAGGCTGTCTCTCCCCCCCTTGAGATACGTTAAAGCTATGGCTAATTTGCTGTCTGGTAAAAGAAAAAGCCATGCTGAGGAGCTGTAATTTGCCAGGGACCGGGAGGATGGGGGGACAACAGCAGGAAGCATGAATAAATAAATAAAAATAAATAAATAAGAAGGGAGGATTTTGAGGAAATAGAGATTGAGGGATGGGAAACGAGAAAAAGACAGAGAGAGGGACGCTAAATATTTGCATGCTGTTTATGCGAGAGATATGAAGAATAAATTGCTGCTCTGACACCTGAGGTGTCGGGGTGTGAAATCACCATACGCCTCATTTCATTCCCATCAACACTCTGATTCTTTACTCTTTCCAGGGACCCCAGATATCTACATGAGGACTCCCTCTGCACAGCCAATGTTAGACTGGCCAGTGGTTGGGTAAAAGGAACATTCCTTGTTGAGAACCAGGCGTTTCTGGTCACATCCACCAGTTGGACTTATAGAAAGTATGTACTGTGTACAGAAAGAGTTACAAATGAGCAATTTAGATGGACGTTATCACCATTATCACCAAAAAGATACTAAAGAACAAGATTTATCCTGGGTCATTCGATATTTTAGATACAGTATGTGAAGATGAAGATTTGGGTTAGGCATGAAATCAAAAGCTTGTGCATCCATTCACACATCCAAACGCATCTCTTATGGGACGCTTAAACAAAAGACACGAGTGCCCTCTCATCAACGTCTGTGACCATTATGTGTATAATGACATAGTTATTCAATAGTTTAGCATATTACCTTATTATCGTATTTTAGAAGAAGTGATCCTCAAGAGTACAGCTGCTAAGATTGGAAATGTGATTATTGATAACTATTAACAAAGCTGATGAAAGGTTTTCAGTGGCTTGGCACATATACAGAATTTTCCACGGCGAAAAAATCACTAAAAATATCGTCTCAAACCTCTCAACCCTATTTGTAAATGAACTCAGCATTGTATCTTTCAGCCTCCCCCCAGTCACCCATATGTAGCTTAGTCATACCATCATGCTAATTAGGGACTTTGGTGTGTGGGCATAGGTTTATTCAAACATCCTGGTGAAAGGACTAATGCCTTCTGTGATTAGAGTTGCTTTGTAGTCTAAGCTTCAAGGATCGACTGCATTATAATAGAAACTAAGGATAAAGTCACGTGGAGAATAATTGAACTGCTTGGCCCGTAATGTCTTAAAGAATGCATGTTTGATTTCTGTGTTTTTTTTGTGACCAACTGCAAAAGGTTACATTACATACTGCCTACATACAGCTAGACAGTATCCATGAACACAAGACTCCATAAGTATCAAGATCAGTTTTGGCTGGGCTTTAAAAGGTCAGTTTATGTATAGTAACACAAGCTATAATGTTGAACACTGGTTGACTTTCATAATACATGCGGTATTGATTATTCTTTGAACAAACACAAATTCATCCCTGATAATAATAAATAGGAATGAGAGATGATATCTAACCTCAACGTTTAAGACCTTATGAAATGAACTTGGTCCCTTTCAGACCAAATACAAAAGCCACATTGGCTTGTCTGTCCTTGAGCAACCAAACATCTGCAGTTTTTTTGCATGCCCTCAATGAACATATATGATGGAGCCCATCTTTAACCCAGATTATTACATAATATACTTCCTTCATACTAGACACAAATATGCCAGACAGACTAGAATGAGTTAGCTGTGGCGACTGGGGTTATTTCCAGCCTGGGTCATTGGACTACAGCCGCTACATCACTTCAAGAAGGAACAAACGTGCCATTCACAATCAAAGACAACCTTCCAGCAGGGCGCTTGTGTGGGTTTGTCATAGAAAGGCTAAAAATAGAACTTCAAAGCCACGATGAAGGCCAAGGCTAAGGGGATCTTCAAAGGGACAATATTATGCTCAGTGGACATTTTCACCCAACAATTGGGGGTTGTGAGTGGATAGGTGCACAGAGTCCAACATAAAGGTTTCAGTCATGTTTCTCCATTTACATTTAGCACTGGTCCTTTACCCTTCAACTAATCACAGTGGCTGATTGTTTTGTGGCGACAGAGCAGGACAAAATATGGTTTTACTTTTACACACCAAAACAGAAAAAAGGTCCATACTTTTACAGTAACATCTTTATCAAAGTATCGTGTAAAGAAGTTCAAAAGAAAAAGTGAAATTGCTTGCCTTGGGAAATTCACACATACAACACAAAGCAAGCAGACCCCTTCCTGTTCACTGGTTGAATAGGCGGAATCACACACGTCACACCTGTACATTCTCACGACCCTGCGCCAGGTGACCTTACGTTTCATTTCAATCTTCAGCGTGAGGCCACATACGTACCGTGCTGGAGACATACACCGTGAGAGTTGTGTGTGTGTGTGTTTCTGTCTGAGTCTGAGTAGCTGCGTGACAATTCTGTATTGCTGGCATGCTAGCTGCATGTACCTGTGTGCCTGCGTGTGTGTCTGTGCCGCAGTGCGTGGGTGCCTAAGTGTGTGTGTGTGTCTGTGCCTAAGTGCGTGTGTGTGTCTGTGTGACACTGGCCCGCTGGGGCCAGAAGCTTCATGCTGAGTCAAAGTTCACGCCAGCTCCCCCACCATTCTCCCATCTGTCACACAGAGGTGGAGGCTGATATTTGCAGTGGAAATGTCAAACCCAGGGGTTTCTTCCAGCTGAGAGCAGCCAAAGATGGGTCACACCTCCTGGCAGAGCTTATTGAGGAAATGCCTCTTACGTAACACTCGGGAAGCAAGTGTGTTCAGATGTGTTTTTAAAGCTTCAATTTGTGTGTTTTCTTTTGTGCAAAAAGTGTGTGCTTGTGTGTATGTTCTAATGTGAGTGTCTGTGTACATTTTCAGAATATTCCATCTTGAGTATGTATGTATGTATGTATGTATGTATGTATGTATGTATGTATGTATGTATGGTAGCATGTTAAGGGGTGTGGGGTTTCCACACCATCAAACTCAAAAACAAACTGGCACACACAGTCCAATTTCAATGCAGATGTATATTTAATCCGTCACACGTAATCGATTAGTCACTCAACGAGACACACCCTGTCTTGTTGCTGCAGGAAGTCCCTACATGGCTCGGGGGTGGATCCAACGGGCTGCCAGATATCTTCCCTCAATCACCACTCCCCTCACCTCTCCCTGACGTCTACCACAGTATGTGAATACATTATATGCAAAAAATATTCACATGCCACAAATATTCTGTGTTAATACTAGGCTGTAACTTTCTACAGCATGAAATACTTCAGCCTCTGCTTCCTCCACACCCTGTTTGTGTGCTATATCTATCATATCGCTATATTAAGTTACTAATTAATTAACGAATTTAGGGCTAGAAGGATGTTGCCAAAACAAGATCCATATTCACAACAACCTACCCCTGGAGGCCCCACCCGCTGTACCATGGTGTACACGTGTCACTGCAACACAGGTATTCCATGTGCACTGAAGGTAGTTAGCTCACTTTGTGGTATACTTAGTACACTTAGGTGTTACTCAATTGGTAAGTCTGCCGTGCGGCAAGTTCACAGCCATAAAACCGCAGAGATTTTCCTGGCATGTGAGAAAGAGAGAGAAACAGAAGTACACACAGTGCTCCTGTTCGTTCTGGGTCATGAAACACCACACGGGCCAGCACACAATATGATAACTACGACCAGAAGGTTTGGCCTCTCAGGAGATTTGAGATGGGATAGAGTCTTGTGTTATTGTACGGAGCCAAGGTTATCGCGGCCAGAAATGTCATCTTCTAGCCTACAACATTCTAGACAAGGACACAAGTGCCAATGATCTGAGTGGCGTCAACGACAGGAGCTAATAATTCTTCGGGAATTGAACTGAAAAAGAACCCTGGATGTATTTTCAGACACTAACTGGTGTATTCATCTCCAGGGTCAGCACAAGATCCCTTCAACTGTTGACAACCTTCCTGTCCTCATCATTCAAGCCCTCACCTACACTGGTCACACAGACAGAGACATGGCTGCCTCAATAACACCTCCCCAGAGAGAAGCCTTATCTGGACCAGATCCCTCATCCCTATGAATATTTCAGCATGTCCTCCATCCATCCATCTTCCTCACAATCTTTCTCTCTTCAGAGACACAGGTGCTGGCAGAGGGGGAGAGCAAGAGAGAAAGAGAGAGAGAGTAAGAGAAGAGAGAGAGAGAGAGAGAGAGAGAGAGAGTGAGAGAGAGAGAGAGAGAGAGAGAGAGAGAGAGAGAGAGAGAGAGAGAAGAGAGAGAGAGAGAGAGAGAGAGAGAGAGAGAGATGAGAGAGAGAGAGAGAGAGAGAGAGAGAGAGAGAGAGAGAGAGAGGAAAGGGGAAAAAAACAGAAACCGGGAGGGCTATTAATGACCCACTAAGGGCCCTTCAAAGACCTCTCTGCAGACAAACATCAACCCTCTTTTTTAATGTGTCTGGAAGACAAGGAAGGGTGTCTAGGGTGCCACCCCCTCTGTCCCCCCCCCACCCTATGCCCCCCCCCTCCCTCACACCCCACCCACTCCCCCTTATCCACAAGCTCTCCACCACGCCACCCAGGGGCTAATTGGGGTTGGTCTAGCGGTTGCAATCTGACAGACAGAAGGAAGCTAGGAAACACACACACACACACAAGCACAGACACATACACACACAGGCTTAGGCACAGAGACAACCCCACAGACACACACTCACACGCGCGCACACACACGGGCAAAACACTGCTGTGACAGCTCAAAATAAACATCTCACCCTGAAAGCACAAGAAAAGAAGCAAGGGGGGGTCCAGCTGTGCTGGTAGACTGACAAGCCGTGTGCCTAAGATTAGACCCAACATCCATGTGTAAGTGTGACATCAACACTGTATGGGGAACAGCTATTTCAAGCCCTAGCCATTCAGGTTCTTGGTTGTAAACCCCTCCAGAGACATGCTTTGGCCAGCATGTCACTGTATTTGGATCCCTCCATGTTGACTCCTATCCACACCAGATTTCCAGTCCTTGCCAATCAAAAGCATCCCTGTAAACACGATGCTGGCTCCACCACGCTTCACCAAGGGGAAGAGTGTTCTCATGGCTTCACATGTATGGTTTTTTCGGGGAGATGAACTTGTCTCCTCTCACCAGAGAATCTTTCATCATATGTTTTGTCCCTCCTCCAGCGGGCCTTTAGGTCAACTCCACATGGGATTTGGTATGTTTCGTTTGTCAGCAATGGCTTTCTTCTCACCAGCATTCCAGAAAGCTCCGTTTGTGGAAAGTCAAACGTACGGTGGATGGTTTCTCTCATCTCTACAGCGTATCTCTCTAGCTCCTTCAGAGGTCCAATTGGCTTTGGCGGCTCGTGTACATCTTTAATGCACATGCACCCAATGACACACATCCACACACACACATATTGACATGGTAAGGGATGCAGATGCCTCTTCTGCTCTTGCTGATACGCAGAGATCGTGTCCAAAGTGAACACACGCGCACAGTCACAAAAAGAAGCACACTTAGGCCTTCTGACAAGTGCCCGCCAAGTGTGATATCTGGTACACACGCTTCACACTTATCTCCTTTACTGTAATCTTCCCCAGACATCTAAACGACAGGCAGACTGATCCGAAGTGGCAACAGCTGCAGGCAGCTACGAGACGTCCCAGCATCCCTCTCTGGGTTATGTTCAGAATCTCCCAGACCTCAACCTCTTCAAGGACCCAGAGGACAATTCAAAAGTAATTGTATTTTGGGGGATTTTCAGAGGATTGCGGTTTTCTTGCTTGTCTGAGGAGGTGCTGCTTTCAGGCTGATTCCTTTGAAGGAAACCTCATCTCTGTTGTTAACAGAACCTCAGGTTGAGAGGGCAGAGCAACCCAAGTCCAGGAGAATTTGTTTTAAGGGAACGCCGTGGATACAGTCACCTTGGTTGATTTATTTCTCTGGGACTTGCCCCAAAAGGACTGATCTCCCTTCATACTCCTTGCTAACTAGATAGTAACTAATCAGCAAAATCATAATGTTCGCAAGCAGTACTGGGTAAATAGCCGACTGCATTTTTGTTTAACAATTTTGTCTTGCATTGTCAACAGCAGTTCAACAACAGTTCCCCACTTCTTGAACCTTTAGCATTCCAATGAAGTATCTGCTGCATGAATTCACTTATTTATTCGGCACAGCTAGCCTGCTTAACTCCCAAGTATTGCCTTCCTCCCAATCAAATCTAAGGGGACCTCATTATTGTCATCGCTACGATGTGTTGAACCTTCTCCTCCATCCGTATTGGGAAACAGCTGGAGGCTCTTCTAGACAGCGCTAGCACAGCACAAGCTGCGGATTTCCTCCTCCAATGAATTTATCACGACAAACCTTCGAAACCATTTGTTTTTAACGTTTTGCAAATATAGTATCACTGTTGAACCCTTCATGGAAACAGTCAAATAACTGATTAGGATGGAAAGAAAGCTTACAGCCAGAAGTGTGAGTGTTTTGTAAGTCACTTAAAAACACATTTTACAAACTTTTTTTTTAAATGAGGGGAGGTGGATGAGGCTTTCATGACCAGTGATCAATATTGGGGGACCGAGAAGACTATATTCTTTAATGCTGTAATGCAGAAACAAGTGTTGCCATTATATGGCTTTATCTTCAACTTATTACACTTTTTTTGTAAATGTATTTTTTTTTTTTTGGTTGACATGGTTCAATTGTTCCGTCCATTTCACTATGGTGACTATGGTAGCTTTAGTTAATAATGAACTGCCAAACAGACCACTAAACCACCACAGAGAAGCAAGGTTTAAAAATGGATGGTCCACCATAATCACTGTAGAATCATTTATCTTATTATATCCATTAATAGATAGAGTATGGCCCAGTGTGTTAACCTTTGGTAAATACATCTGCTACATCTGCCAGATCCACCTGTTACTGAGGAAGCTGCAATAATTCCTGTCTGGGGTCAGGTACAAGAGAGGCCTGTTGAATATGCATAGTCAATCACCGTCGCCATCACAACCTCATCAAGAGAAGCAAATCGAGAAAAGATTGTTAGTGTGAGAAAGAGATGAGGAAAAGGGGTTTTAAGAGTGAGAGAGAGAGCGAGAGCGAGAGAGAGAGAGAGAGCGAGCGACCGAGAGAGATGAAGTTACAGGGTTAGAGGGAAACCGAAAAAGAGGGAGAGACGGAGCTGGAGAAAGAGAGAGCGAGCGCCGAGCAAAAGACGGGGTCAACCAATTTGAATCCCACGTAAATGATCTCGCTTTCACAGTATCCCTTACCCCCATGACCCCCTCCCCACACACACACACACACACACACACACGCACACTTTTAATATGCAGATAAGGAAGGGGGGGAAGAGAAACGGGATCAAAAGCAGTGAGGGGGAGATGAGGGAGGAAGGAAGAGGGACTGTTCTGAGGCAAAGATAGAATGTGTGCATGAATGATAAAGTGATAAAGAGGAGAGTAAGAGAAGAAAGAGAGAAGACACAAAGAGAGGGCCAGATTAAAATGTATACATTCTAATCAGCCTCTATACTTAACCTTGTCTGCTGTGCCCCTGCACTGCCACACATGCATAGGCACACATACACACCACACAGGCACACACACACATTTTTACTAGATTTTGTGTGCCCATGCACCATGGCGGGTTGCCCTTCAAAAATGAGCCTGAACTATATTTCTAGTTCAAGCCATGACATTTCATGTCTGCAACATCTCATCTGAAATTTATGACCACAAACAAAACACAAAACGTTGCCATCAAGATCAAATGAATGCAAATAGAGCCTCGACTCACATGGGAAATTGTCAGCGATCAAAAAGATGAAATTGTATCGCTTGTGAGCTCATTTAGCACGCATTCACCTTTTTCTGCTTTCATCTCGCCAGCGTGCAAACATGGATTTCCTGAGGAGACGTCAGAAGCCATATGTGATGGATAACATTCCCACTGTGGCGCTACACCATTGCAACGTCCTATTTTTGTCCTGCTGGAACTGTCAAGTGCAAGTGAGCACTTCAGGACCCATGCGACCGTCTATCATGTACAAGAGAGTTGCCTGGTAATCTCATTTTAAATGTACAAAAGAATAATTTTCCGCCAATGACTTTATATTTAATTTTCATCTGAGTTTGTTCATTTACGCAGATGTTTTCTGAGTATCTCATGCCATCTGGGGTCTGAAATGTGGCTCAGATAAATCATTCAAATTTATTTCGCTAGCATGCATATGCAAATCCTTTACTTCCTGGCCTTTTCCATAAAGGACATTTCCTGCCAAAGGAACGCTCCTGTTAGTTATACAGTAACAGGCCTAAAGGGTACTACAGAGACTCCGCCCAATCAACACCTTCCCAACGTGGAACATTTGACACTTAGTTATGGTCTGCGTCTACAGTCTGTGTCTGTCATACATCATCTCAAAGGGGACACAATGAACTGTGAAATGTTAACCAAAGTATGAATACCTGTTCGCACTATGCACACACACGTGTGTGGTTGTGTATGGAGGCAAGCTCACACAGACACACACAAGACATTAGCAGCTAGCCCTTGGTAGCTTTACCGCGTTCACCAAGGGAGAAGACCAGACAAAGACTTTTCGATTGCAGATGATAATGAGCACATCTACATGAGGGTATGCCAGCCTTTCAGATTAGGCCACACACACACACACGGCCACACGCCAGGAGGCTGATTAGGGGACTGCCTTCTGGTTACTATGACAATTATCATAGTTCCTCACTGCTCGCTGGGTGAGCAAGCATAGGAGGATGGGAGGAGGCAGAGGCAGAGAGAGAGAGAGAGAGAGAGAGAGAGAGAGAGAGAGAGATGAGAGAGAGAGAGAGAGAGAGAGAGAGAGAGAGAGAGAGAGAGAGAGAGAGAGAGAGAGAGAGAGAGAGAGAGAGAGAGAGAGAGAGAGAGAGAGCAAGAAACCACCCCTGGCTTTCCCGCCCCCAGATGACGGGCACATCCGGACAATGACATAGTCTGCGGTCAAGCAGCTCTAATGAGAGTGGCATCGCCGTGGATACGGTCACCTTGGCTGATTTATTTCTCTGGGACTTGCTCCGAAGGACTGATCTCACTTCATAATTATGTTCTCCAGTCATGTGAATTATCGTGCTATGTTAAAGCACTAACTTTTTCAAAGTAAATCGTTTCATATCTGTCACCCGTCAGTTTTTCATATACAGGCCTATATGGCCTATTCTCTCATGTTGAGTTTTTGTTCTGTTTCCCACATAATTCACATCTCAAATCAGCTTTTAAAAGGTGACAATGGTTTAATGTTCGAGTATTTTTGGAAGAAAAATTTAGAATACTTTTGCAAGGAACCATATTTAGGTGATGCAATCAAGAAAAAGATGAAATCTAACTGTACCCTCAAGACATTCAATTAATTAATTTTATAATTGCAAGTTGAGTCAAACAAGTAATCTTAACTGCACTCAAGGTAAGAGTGGCCTTGAACAGAATGCAACTATTTATAGATACTGTAGACTGATGGCGTATTGTGAAGGCAATAATGGAAAGAAATTGCAAAGCCACACATGGTTTTTACGAGAGTCAACTGAGCATCTGAATATAGATATAATATAATATCTATAATATAGATGAAAAGCCAATTTTACACTAATAGAGTGCATGTATGTGTGTGTGTGTTTGTACATGTTTTTGTGTGTTTACATGTACTGGAGAGCAGTCTTTTTTCTTCACTCAGGTATAACCTTTGATATTTAGCAGTCTTGTTGTGCAGTACAGTATGTACTGCAGAAAACACCTAGGATACAATGCTGAATTCACTCAGTATGCTCCGAACAAATTTTTTTCATGGGTTTCCAATTGTAATCATTACTGTTTATGTTGAAATATAATTCAATAAACTTCAGTATTAGTCTGAACTTATTTAATGCATTCATTTACATTTCATCCAAAGCCATGCACAGAGGGAGATTTGAACCATTTTCATTCAAGTCGTAACATAAGACAAAAAATATATGAATACTGTAAATCACAACACAGAGTGAATTTGCAACCAAAACACGGTCTGTTGGAACACTGACACATAGAAATCAGGTCAAGTTCAGATTCATGGAGCAGACAGTTGAGCATTACAAGGAAGACAAAAATAGTCGTCTGCAGTGTGTGATGCAGACTAGAAGGATGAGCATGCTGTCACCAGGCCCATGTGCTAACAAGAAGACACTCGTCATGCCTCGTTTGCCTATCATCTGTTCTCCATGGCGTCTTTCTCTCTCCCTCACATTTTCACCTGCTGACCCCTCCACGACTGGCTTTTCCACCAGCTTTGACATTCTGTCTTGAATATTCGTGTGAGACATTCAAATTCAATGATTTGAATGGAACTTGAATGCACCAATTGTTCAGGGCAATCTTCTTATGTTCCGTTTGACCTTAAGAAACTTTGAACGTGACCCCCATTTACAAGCAAGCTTAGCATCTATGCTAAAAGCATAAGTTCTCGTCATAATTCATGAGGGCAAGTGTCTGATTCATTTGACTATTTCTCAGAATATCTTGCAATTACTTGACAATATAAAATATATAATTTTGATCAGTAGTTTAGCCTGACAATCAGTTTCTGCTTTTCCAAATCTAATGAGTGTGTTCTGGTTTGGGTAGCTAGAGAACAATGTCATCCTGATGAATGCAGCAGGTATTTTATTAAAGCAAGTATTAAATGATCAGTCATTGTCAATCTTTGTGTGCATTGAAATATCCTGTGTCAATATATTTATCAAGACCTTTGGTTGTGTCAGAGTATCTACAGTAGCTTGAACACATTTATTGAAATAGGAGTGCAGTTTAATCGTAGTTGTCAGAGTAGATTTTACTGCTATTCTTCGAAACATGAAAGATATGTTCGTAGGAGGGTTGTTACGGTCTCTTTCTCTCTCAGACGGAAGACGGTAAAAGACAAACAATGTAACAACACCTCAGGCTTTTAAAACAGGACACATCCATTGAGATCAAATCGAGCAGGCTGGATTGGCCACAAAGACCCCCATTTCAAAAATGTTGCTTGTGATTGCCCCCTGTATTGCAGCCATTTAAATCAAAGTACTAGGCCAAGGTGAAGGATTCATTCACAATATCATTCCAGGTCACAAAAGGCCTGACCTCAATCTTCCATGCCCATTTTGCCACAGAAAGGCCCAATCGTCCCACAGCCGTTACCTGAGGATGGACACAAGGTCTGGCGGCCAACCAAGATGAGTAACCACGGACTTTGTCCACTGGAAGTCCGTATTACATGGATCTGTGGATGTTGATGGGTCTCTAACTTCAGACAGTCATTTCATACAAAGGCCAAACACTGAACATGACAGCTGTTTTGATTCTTTCATGTCTTGCACAATGATTGTACAATTAAAAAAACTGGAATACAGTATGAATGTCTAAAGACTACAGATTGGAACAAATTGGCAATTTAAATCACCTATTAGTGATGACTAGACTAATTACTGGCTTAACAAAAACAAAATTAACATGGAAAAAAAATTCTATTATTCTTGTGTCAAAGTCCATCGCCTTTTAATTTCCTAGGGGGTTAAAGAGAGAAAGTGTTTGTAATTCATTGCTTTTGGTAGGCTAACCTAAATTGAAACTTACATTCATGAATGTATTATTCATTCTCCCTTTAACTTTCATTAACATTGAATCTTGATTGGGTGTTATGTTCCTAAAGGCTCTTAAATATGATTTTTTTTAACAAAGGCATAAGCAATTGACATTTTTGACATCACAACATCCACTGGTTGGAAGTATAAACAATTTTCTACTTAAACTCTATTCAGGAAAAACTTTGACCAGTTCCAAAAATGCAGAAGAACCAAATGTACCACATTCTGTGATGCAGTTACATGCTCTAAAGTACATGCTAAGATATTGTTAGGACACCAAATATTATTTGGCATGCGTACCACTTGCCATTTCAAGCATAAATAAGCCTTGAGCTTAATATTTTCCATACACAATTGGTATTGAATTCCTTAACGTCTTCCTCCTCCTCAGTCACGGCATTGTTCAACTTGTCCTTAAACTCTTCCTTTAACTCCATCCTCAGAGGATGTGCATTTTCCTTGCCTTCCTCCTCCAGTCAATCATCCTCTTCCTCTTCCCCCCCCTCTTTATCTGTTCCTTCAAATCAGTGGTTTTGTCTTCCTCTGTTAGTCTCTCAAGCTTCTACTTTTTCTGCCCTTCATTGTCGTATCGTTTCAATGAGATTCTTTCTCTTCTTATCCTTTTCCTCTCACGCTCGATCACGATCTGTTTGTGGCATTGGTTGTAGCATGTTAAATCATCATGTTGATTTGAATCTCCTTTCATGCTGTTCCCAACTTAAATGTGACTTTGTACATGAGGGTCAAGATCAACACATTGCTTCCTGCCATTATTGCCTGGTGAAACGTCCAAACACCCTCACCTCTACAGAAGAACACTGTTTCTGTCCATTTGCAGTTTACGGTATCTCTGTGAGAACGTTTACGTAAAAACATTTCTGTTTCAGAGCTTTGTTTACAATGGGTGTAGGTCTCCCCAGGGCATCCCCTAAGCTCAACCACACAGCAAACAGTGTCTTTGTTTATTTAAGATATAGGTCCTTAGATCTGCATATAAATTGTAGGTTTCCACACATCAATTTTCCATGTAGTATGCAATTACATTTTCGTGGACCTCTGGACAGATGATGGCTGTGTTCAAACAATCTACTGTAATAACTTGTCTGTCTGTCTAACCCTCTCAGGTTCTATCCACGACCAACATTGGCCGCGTTTCCCAGATAAGAGCTTCTTAACGAGTCTGGGAAACGCGACCATTACCTTTTGCGATGTGTATTATCATCCATAAACTAACTTGGTTTATTTGACAACATGACCATCAAATGACCACCTTTTTTTGTTTTGTAAACTTATATAACATAGATATTTGGATTAAAAAAAACACATTTTAAGGAAAAGAACATTTTATCTGTGTTATAGTTAAGCATCTATAACTTAATTAAAGCTGCAGTAGGTAAAGTTTTAAAATAAATTCTAAGGAACAGCGTCTCCAATTCTTATCTGAACTTCCGAGATTTCCTCCAGCTTGAGTTTGATTGACAGTGATTTCACTAAATAAGCCAAGGAGGAAGGCATGCATCGCTGATTGGCTGGAACAATATTGCTGAAACACAATTGGTTGGTAAGTAGCGGGCTGCTCCAAAATCTTATATGGACATTCCACTGGCACTGAGCTGTCTGTGTTGCTCAACCACTCTCATTAGCTTACACATCATCTTCATAAGGGAGAGAAAACATTTCTTTTTGCTGAAATTGTTGAACATATTTGACCTCTTACTAACTACAATACAATGGCAATTCCAGACATAGTTCTCATCACATCATTAGAAAGCCCAGAATGTTCTCTCAAGTGGTCCTAAGAAACCAATACGAGGGGCAGCATGGTTCGAACGTTAATTGCCCAAAGACTAATTGCTAGGTCTGAGGAAGATAAGAAAGTGTTTGATAAGGGTACAGTCTCCATTCGAAGAATCATTAACCTTTGTAAAACAATGTCCCCACAGCCTCTCATTAGCACTCTTGTAAAATGTAAAGGACATAAGTAGATTCCCATTTCCACATTAGATACATAACAAGCAGAATCCTTTCATGATAAATTGGCTGTAAAGGCGGACTTTGAGACAAGATGGGAGAAACATTTGCCAAAATGTATTATTTTTGCCCAGAAATCATCTTGTTATCAAGCATATCTTGGGACATTGTAGGCTCTAAAATCAAGCTAATCCCCTCCCCTTAACCCCCAATCTTGACCTTTTCCATATCCTGTTAATCAAAAAATGTTGAGCTCTTATGATGAAGTGTACTCACCACTGACCAGCAATCACTATTTGGTCTATTTTGACATTCAGATTTTACAGGTAATTTCCCTTTGACAACTATGGCATTACCGTTGCGATGTGTCTCATTATATCTCTCACAAACGGATCTCTGTGACATCAGTAGTATTTACACTCATTTGATCAATTTAAATTCCTAAAGTATCTGGTTCTTTGTTTTAAGGTTTTGACACAGAACTTTGTAATTCTTTCTCTTACAGGCAGCACTACTGCTCAACTCTTGGCCTGAAGCCCTATAGATGATTTCATGGATCTATATGACATAAATGAAACAAATACAATATTTTGTCTC
Source organism: Osmerus eperlanus (assembly GCF_963692335.1). Taxonomy (NCBI): domain Eukaryota; kingdom Metazoa; phylum Chordata; class Actinopteri; order Osmeriformes; family Osmeridae; genus Osmerus; species Osmerus eperlanus. Next base: position 12,443,002 of record NC_085025.1, read on the forward strand.
GCAACATTATTCATTATTGTGATCATTACGTGTCAATATTGTGTGATGCTCCAAAGAATGGGCAAAGTATGCACATTTAAAATGTCCGATATCATCATAGAGTTGAATTACTGGTCAAGAGATCCCAAAAATGTCATTGGCTATGCCTTTATCACCCTCTAGTGTTCACACAAGCGCTACACAGCTCAGTTTTGGGGCGGCTGTGGCTCAGGGGGTAGAGAGGGTTGTCTGTTAATCGCAAGGTTGGCGGTTCGATCCCCGACTCCTAGGTCATGTGCCGAAGTATCCTTGAGCAAGACTTTGAACCCCAAGTTGCTCCCGATGGGCAGGCCGGCGCCTTGCATGGTAGCTCGCTGCTGTCGGTAAGTGTGAGTGTGAGTGTGAGTGTGAGTGTGAATGTGAATGGGTGAATGGGGCAAACATTGTAAAGCGCTTTGGGTGCCGCTAAGGTATAAAAGCGCTATATAAATGCAGCCCATTTAAATGTGATGCAGTTTAAAGATAATATTACCAACCGTCATGTACAGTGGTCTCTCAATGTTTCCCGACTTCCACCTTTTACAACAATTGGTCATTGAGCGGGCCTGAGAGTAAAAAACACAATTATGTTTTCAAGATCTGTAAAATTACACGTAAACAATGCAGTGGTGTTGATGAAATCAGGCTGGACTTTCACAATTTTCCTTAAGAGGGGGATGAATACTTATTTTGACTAAAAAACGTGTCATTGACGACACAAAAACCATTTAAAGTTAAATTGCGATAGAGTTGTTTGTAATGCACTATTGAAACCTCAGCACATAACAAGCCTGTGAATGCAGTTATGTGACTTTTGAGGTATGCAACATTTAACATTAAATGTAATGTAAAATGGGAATGTAAAATCTATCCCAATGAGTAAGAAAACAGAAGTCAAACTCTCATTAAATATGTTAACATGACACTCTCAGGTGTCACCCACATTGCATGACAACAACAGATGTTGATGTGTACAGCTCCTTCCTGCTCTTTTGTACCTGAAATGGAAAATGAATGGAATGGAAGTGGAAAGTTGGTTTAACATTTCCCTTCTCTAACCAAGGACTTGGTATTCTTTCTCACCTCACCACAACCCTTTTCTTCAGACTGTGTTAAAAGTGTCTCTCCCAGTGGACCTATCATGTGGGTTCTACAAAAAAGCGATACAATGTAAATTGTTTTCCCCACACATTCTGCAGGGAGGCCCCAAAACAATTAATCTGTCACTTGAGAGAAAGGAAATGACCAAGCTGTAGAGGGTACAATGGGAAAACAGGAAAAGGATTATAGAATTGGTCATTGCAAAACACGCCAAACATGAAACATGAAAAAGAGGTAACAATACTTTTATTGCTTAAATCCAGAATTTCCTTCCTCTTTTTTGTCTTACAGCAGGTTATTAAAGATCCTGTAAAGTGGAATTGAAAATGAGTTTTATGAGGTAGATGCCAGTCTTGTGAAAAGAAAAATGTTTATCATGTATTTTCAGATAAATGCATTTTTTTTAAATAGGAAATGAAAATGAAAAGAAAAATGATTGAAATTAGTTTGTGAAATCCAAGACATCCCTGTACTTTCATGGGCTTTCTTGTGGTTTAACTGAGTGCAACATCAGCAACATTAGAAGTGCCAGAGTGTCTACTGAGTGAGAGAGAGATGAGAGGGAGAGAGAACTATGGCATTCATCCATCCACATTGGATGGATGAATAAAGCGCCAATAAAGCGTTCCATATTTGAATTCTTGAAGGGTTAGGGTTGTGATTTAATCATAAATGTGCCTTTTATCAATGTTCATTCGTGTTAATAAGACTTACTAACTCACTCAAGCCTCACAACCTTGTAACTGACTCTGATTACAAGGACTTAACTCACTCAAGCCTTACAACCTTGTAACTGACTCTCATTACAAGGACTTAACTCACTCAAGCCTTACAACCTTGTAACTGACTCTCATTACAAGGACTTACGTTTACATTTAGTCATTTAGCAGACGCTCTTATCCAGAGCGACTTACAGTAAGTACAGGGACATTCCCCCGAGGCAAGTAGGGTGAAGTGCCTTGCCCAAGGACACAACGTCATTTGGCACAGCCGGGAATCGAACCAACAACCTTCTGATTAATAGCCCGACTCCCTAACCGCTCAGCCATCTGACCCAAGGACTTAACTCACTCAAGCCTTACAACCTTGTAACTGACTCTCATTACAAGGACTTAAATGTAACATGCTTGTTACGTCCCCCAGATGTCTGAGGGCAGTTACTGTTCTGTTTGTATGTTTGTGTTTTACCCGAGTTTGCGAATTTTTGGCCATTAGGGCAACTGGGCACTTGCCCAGGGGCACATGACATCTAAGGAGCCCTGGACAATGTCAACTTGTGCATCACTTTCAGGTAAGTCCATGTTTAATCATTGTTAAATACGGGAAATGTGCTGCTAATTTAATGGTTAGCCTATGCATACACCTCAAACTTGCTGACGTTATTGCTAATGTTAGCACACTCAAATATGTTAACTTAGTTAGGTGCAAGCTAGATTGAGATTTTACTGTCAAACATTATCTATGCATTTTACAAGTAACTGACGCCAGCTAGCTGTTACTTTCTTACCTCCTGTCTGCCAAGATTTTACCAATTGAAAAACGGCTTGTAAAATGTTTATTTTACATAAAGCTCAAAAAACTATTTTGCGCTCAAATAAAGGCCCAAAAAATTCGCTACGCGCGCTCGCATTAATTTTGGACTTCAGTAACTAGCATCGCATCAAACAGGGGGGGGGGGGGGGGGGGGGGGCACAGAAAATGTCTGTGCACGTCCCTGTCATGCTCTATCAGTAACTGCTGATTAAACTCTGTCTATGTTGGCCTGGCTCTGTGGCTCTGGCATAATTCCAGATTATCCAGAGTTCCAAATGTTTTATTTTGTTTTCCACTGTACGTGCACTTCAACACCATCTTCAAATCCAGCTAGCTAGTGATTCTGACACTTACATGTTCCTGCTTCTCACACATTAACACATCACTATGCCTGCTGCATGTTTTTACTTCCCAGCCAATAACCAAAGGGTTACACTGCACCAAGAACCTCCCCTTGAAATGATGTGTTTGACTATTACGAAAATTATTATGATGAAGACAGCAGGGGAGATTAGGATTAGTTGTGTGGAAGTCATAAGAGCTAGATGTTACCAAATGTAGGGTATGTTATATACATCTTCATGACCAATGAAAGTGTTTCCCTTACTTTGACTAGGCAACATGGAAAGTATGGTTTGTCCGCAGAATTGCATTATTCAGTGAATTCAAATGTGAGGTCAGACTTGCTTTACCGACCTTTTAACCTTTAGGTCACAGATCCTTTTCAGGGACACGCACACAGTCAGTGCACTTCCATACTTTCAAGGAGCAATGCAGTTAAGCAGTTTAAAACTCAGTCATTAAAAGCTATTCCTTGTTAATTAAATGTTATTTAGCACAAAGCCTACCTAATATTGTTTGACATTTTTCACAGACAGCATTTTGTTCTTTCATCGTTTTTCACCCTTGGGATGTATAAATTCCTCTTAGGGCATTCATCATAATGTATAGTGTACAGTATCTAATCACATATTGTGGTGATCTGAATGGCAGCAATGACAATTGAGTCAGATCCTCAAGACAGAAAGTACAAAACATCCATGGAAATACTTTTATCAAGGGATTGAGTAACTCTTTCACTGAGAGTTAGTTCCCTGTAAAGCCATGAAAGAGAAAAAATGTCTTGTTGCTGCCTGTTTTGGTGTGGCCCCAAAGATTCAGTTGGAATCCCTTTGCATTCAATTTTTTTCTTCTGTGTTGTTCTAGGTTAACTCAATAGTGACCCAAATGGAGAGAGACTGTACCATTATGCTAAAATCAGATGTTGTAAAGGAAACAACAAACTGGTCTTGTATAGGACCCCACGCCCATGCCAACCAATTAATGAGTCAATGTATGTGTGAAAGGCATTCATATTTTTCACCAAAAGGAAGTACATTTAGTGAAACTATAAGAATAAAACAAATCATCAGACATGACTATTGTTCTCTGCTTTCCCATGGGAGAGATGCAGCATAAGATATTGAAGGGAACCAGTTTAACATCTTACAGTAGTTATGTCTCAGTTTTGTGATTTTCACAAACTTTGACCCTACACAAAACACATATTTTTGTCTGCCACTATCTTAGATATGCAATGTCTTCATCCACATCCCCACTTTGTCTTCCAACAAAAAAAACGTGTAACTGATCAGAACTCCTTAGTTACGATCATTTGTATGAGGTAGATGCCAGTCTTGTGAAAAGAAAAATGTTTATCATGTATTTTCAGATAAATGCATTTTTTTAAATAGGAAATGAAAATGAAAAGAAAAATGATTGAAATTAGTTTGTGAAATCCAAGAGATCCGTGTACTTTCATGGGCTTTCTTGTGGTTTAACTGAGTGCAACATCAGCAACATTAGAAGTGCCAGAGTGTCTACTGAGTGAGAGAGAGATGAGAGGGAGAGAGAACTATGAATAAAGCGCCAATAAAGCGTTCCATATTTGAATTCTTGAAGGGTTAGGGTTGTGATTTAATCATAAATGTGCCTTTTATCAATGTTCATTCGTGTTAATAAGACTTACTAACTCACTCAAGCCTCACAACCTTGTAACTGACTCTGATTACAAGGACTTAACTCACTCAAGCCTTACAACCTTGTAACTGACTCTCATTACAAGGACTTAACTCACTCAAGCCTTACAACCTTGTAACTGACTCTCATTACAAGGACTTACGTTTACATTTAGTCATTTAGCAGACGCTCTTATCCAGAGCGACTTACAGTAAGTACAGGGACATTCCCCCGAGGCAAGTAGGGTGAAGTGCCTTGCCCAAGGACACAACGTCATTTGGCACAGCCGGGAATCGAACCAACAACCTTCTGATTAATAGCCCGACTCCCTAACCGCTCAGCCATCTGACCCAAGGACTTAACTCACTCAAGCCTTACAACCTTGTAACTGACTCTCATTACAAGGACTTAAACGTAACATGCTTGTTACGTCCCCCAGATGTCTGAGGGCAGTTACTGTTCTGTTTGTATGTTTGTGTTTTACCCGAGTTTGCGAATTTTTGGCCATTAGGGCAACTGGGCACTTGCCCAGGGGCACATGACATCTAAGGAGCCCTGGACAATGTCAACTTGTGCATCACTTTCAGGTAAATCCATGTTTAATCATTGTTAAATACGGGAAATGTGCTGCTAATTTAATGGTTAGCCTATGCATACACCTCAAACTTGCTGACGTTATTGCTAATGTTAGCACACTCAAATATGTTAACTTAGTTAGGTGCAAGCTAGATTGAGATTTTACTGTTAAACATTATCTATGCATTTTACAAGTAACTGACGCCAGCTAGCTGTTACTTTCTTACCTACTGTCTGCCAAGATTTTACCAATTGAAAAACGGCTTGTAAAATGTTTATTTTACATAAAGCTCAAAAAACTATTTTGCGCTCAAATAAAGGCCCAAAAAATTTGCTACGCGCGCTCGCATTAATTTTGGACTTCAGTAACTAGCATCGCATCAAACAGGGGGGGGGGGGGGGCACAGAAAATTGTTAATCCGGCCCTGGTCTTGATCTTGGTCATTTCCAACAATTGTTGAAAAAAAGAGCAAATGAGAGAGCCCATTGTTAAATGTAACGTAGCCTGTGCACATGTGCGTTTGCAATCAGCCATGTGTTTCTGCTCTTGCTGTAAAAATGAACTAAGCCTCCTCTATGCGTCCCCATCGCTGATGTCTGGCCCCTACCAGTGTGTATGCCTGGGAGGACAGGGAGGCAACGAGCTAAGACTGCATATGCTGCGTGTTAAAATGAAACAGAAAGTGAATTTACAAGGCGCTCCCTCTTTCAATGCTTTGATGCTAAGACCTGGCGTGGTGTCACTACAGCAGCAGCAGAGGACCAGCATCACATGGAGCTGATAGCATCGTTCCTTATTCTACTCTTGTTGGCAAAAGTATTGTTGCGGACTAAGAAGATGGATGTTGGTAAGATGGCACAGACATTTATATGATTTTGAAACGGGATGTTTTTGATGAATTGTTCATTGTGTGGAATTGACCTTTTGGAATTTACATTTATGAATCTATTAGTTAGGCTGATTATGTTGTCTTTAAGTTGGCTATTGGGTCATTTGCAAAGTCATATAGAAATGAGTGCTAATTTTGTAGTTGAAAGTATCCCCTCAACGCCATAGACTGTAGGCTACATACCCAGGCATGTTTGATGAGTCAACATCATCTGCATTACCGAATCTAGGTCCGAGAGAAGGACGGTATAGTGAACTGATAGGCTTACATCGTTTTGTAACCCCGTGGCCAACCCTTGCCATCAGTGGTGTAGTGGTAAAAATAGAGGTGGGTAAACTATGAATTTTAGAGACGAGCTTTCACGTCTCACGTTTCAACACCGCGATGCGATGTTGTGCAAACCAAAACAACGTTTACAAACGTGAATTGATCACTGTGGGAGTGGGGGCACTCGATGGTCTCTTCAAAAATCGCCTGATATCCATGGCTAATTAATCCATTCCGAACAGGTAAACTAATCCACAACGTGTGTGTACATAGCCTACTTCGTGGATCCTGATTGGTGTCGCCGCCGCAGCCGCAACGCATTGATTGGAGGGTCACAGACCCTACAGCGCAGATGAAATGATTCAGACTACAGCTTTTATATGTTAAACAATATGAAATTTAGTCTTTGGTGTTTTAAAATTACACCAAATTTATTTCGGATTATTCCAACGGCAGAATACGAGGCGCAGGGAACTTAGATGCGCGTAAACGCGCATAAACGCTATTTAGAGGTGGATAAACGCAATTTCTGCAATTTAGAGGTCGATAAACGCTATTACCGAATATCGGGAGGTGCGTTAACGGCGTTTACGTGCGTTTAGCCCCCACTACATCCCTGCTTGCCATTTAAGCATTGCCATTGCTTCTCTCACCAACCGTCTCTGGAGGAGGGGATCCCTCTCTGAATTGCTCCTCCCAAGGTTTCTTCCATTTTTTTCTCCTGTTGAGTTTTTGGGGAGTTTTTCCTTGTCTTCCTTGAGGGTTTAGGTTGGTTGAGGGGCAGTTCTATGGGCATATGTGAAGCCCTCTGTGACATGCTTGCGTGTAAAAAGGGCTATACAAATAAATTTGATTTGATTTGATAATAAGAGTTGAGATCACATTAATACTCCGCCCTCTGGCTGTAGACTACTGTCCCTTCAGACCGCTGTTACATTGTCGACACCAAGCAAGAGAAGGAAAGGTCGGTTACATTGTAGGCTACGCTAGAAAGAACATTTTAATTATAAAATAAATGATCAAACTAAGATGATTGACAGGTTTTTGTAGCCAAGTAGGCTACAATATAAATCGAGATGGATCTAGGTTTTTAAAATATGAAATTACGGCTACTACTGGCTTTATTCGTGTATGATTGATATTAAGGACAATTTTAATTAAAAAGAACTGTAGGGAAACAAATGGAACACATCTGACGCACTTACTTGACTTTTAATGGATCATAATACCGAATCATGCGTTGCCTATAACTGTACACAGCGACATAGTACAATAGATCTCAGACATAGTAATATAGATTAGGCGACATATTACAAGTTTACAGACATGTTCCTGAAAACACATGTAAATAAGCTTTTGTAAAGACCATTATATTTTGTTCCCACCAAAGCGAAAGGATCCGGACCTCGTGGAATGGTTTACCCAAAACCAGACGGTCAAAGTGACCTCAGAGCAGTGAAGGATAAGATAAAAAAGCAACTGAAAATACCTGGCTTTAAGCGATGCCCAAAGACTCCAAAACCTAGCACCAGTAATGCAGTGGAGAACCCTCCTCCAAAGGGTAAGTTTATCCGCATGTTTTAAATCCTTGTTTGGGTGCATTTAGAATTATCATGTGTTTCTCATACAATCTCAAATGAATACTGGCAGTAAAATAGTTTTGTTTTGTCTCTCTCAAAAAGTATAATGTTTACCTCACATGAGGTAAACATTGACTCCTGCGCAACTACATACTGTAGTAATACTAACAACACTGAAGTTACATAATTTGCCATTTACAACAATACATCGCTGTACATGTCATTAAGGTGTAGTGGTAAGGATACTAAGGATGCCATAAGGAGGTTCGGCTTTCCAGGGGTAACATTGATCATGTTTTTGGGAACACAACCTTCAACTGCCCCTTTATAACTTTCTTTGACCCTCCACGATTCAGTGACTTTTTGGAATAAGCTACTTAATACAATTTATTTACATTGTAATTAATATGTACCTTACCATGTTTTTACTATAGGTATTGCTATTTAGTACCTTAAAGTTAAATATTTTAGTCTGAAATTACCCTTGGTTGCCATGACATGGGTCAAAACTATCTCCATCGGTTTTCCTAAAGGATGTGCATAATCTCCATTGGTCGAATTGGTATTAGTGTTCAATTCACAAATACACATCCTCATATTCACGTTTGTTCTCATGCCACAGATGACATCCACATTCAAGTATGTCATCTTATACTGTATGTGTTGTTGCTACATACATGTCTGCTACCTGTTCCACCAGTGTGATATTTCATTTGGAGCACAGAATAGTCATGACATGATCTTTTTAAAGACATGTCTGCATACAGGAGAATATTTTCCATATTCCACTGTTTCAATGAAATATCCAAATCTCAGGATAAGGGTCCAGTTTGACCAATATCATGGAACCCAATAATATCAATAAATCATAAAGCAAAGGGTTAACATAGTCGTTTACACGGAAGAGATGAAGTAAGCCACAATACCACAATAAAGACAGATGAGATTAATCCCATATTTGTTGGCGTGAATATTTATTGTTATTATAAATCGGTTGTAAGTTCATTATGATAAACATGACGGTGTGATCCTCCTGTCTTTCCAATGCCTTGCTTCCAGAGGTAGTTCTAAGCTTCATGGATCACCTGAGTCAGAAAGCCTTGGCAGAGGCCTCCAAGCATCTGATCTCTCTGGAGGAGCAGCTCTTCACTCAGAAAAGTGCACAGACTGAGGGGGGGAGTCCGACCAGGAGTGGGGAAGAGGAGGACAAGCTGCATGCAGACTATCAAACTCTACTGGTCCAGTTATGGATGGCTGTTCATGACAGCTTCAGTCCCGCGCCTTCAAGAGAACACCTGGAGGTTCTGCGTGGTGCTGTGATCGCCGTAATGCAACAGGAAGAGCAAGACCGCCAATGGGAGGACCGCCCGGATGGTCTCAGTCCTCCTGAATGGCGTCCTCTTAGGTGCCGAAGCACCCACAACTCATTGCTTCAAACGATGGTGGAGTCACGGTTGAGGAATGCAACCGTGCAACAAGATATTGAAGGTGCAGACAACCTGTCAACAGATATGAAGCGGGAGGTGTGTAAGGTGGGGAAATGCTTGAAGAAAGACCTTCTTGTGGTCGTCAGAGACGTGAAAGACTGCTACCCACAGGATTTGGATATTTGTAATCTGTACGCACGCATGTATCACCGAACCTTCTCCACACAACTAACAGAGCTAGCCCGTTCTGGACTTGATGTGGATGACTGTACCTATCTTCTGTTCTGGATCAATGATTACTATCCAAAGTAAGTGGGACATTGGAAACAAGTGATGGTTGATCCAATAAGTTACACATCGGGATCCATTTACTTTTTATTTTCCTATATTTATCTTTGAAGGAGTCTCTATTAAGTTATAGTGCTCTTTTTCTTGAGGAGTTTTAATTAGGAAATGCTGGGATGCAAGGAAACAAAGACAATAAAGTGTTACTAATCAATCAATCGCTCTGTGGATAATGTCAGCTGTGTAAGGCTTGAACCAAGTAGGTATAGAACTGTTGTAACACCCCCTTGTCATATATATATTGCAGCACCATCTTGCAAGATAAAGAACTTAAAATGAACATCAACAGTGAGTCCATGGGAAGCCTTGTGCCTGAAGAAGACCAGGCAGTATTACAGGAACAGTATCTAGCACACAAAGAGGTAAACAGTTACCAGACAAAGCTGCTAATGAACTTGTTTGATACTTGTGATTGATCTCATGTCTTCAGTTAATTTATAATTCAGACAAACATGGTTTAGTGGCTGAGCGATACTAGCATTGAAACTAATTTTTGAGGGAAGCCCTGCTTACAGTACACAGGGGCAATCAACATGTCAAAATAACTTTGTATTTCCAGGATAAAGTAATAACTTGGTTTAATGAAGCTCTAAAGAACGAAGTGAAGGATTGGCAGAAGGGAAAGATGCCTGAGATCATAGATGGATACTGTTTCTGCCCCCTTGCCATAGACATCATACAGGTAGTGTTCATTTGATCCCCCTCCCACTCCAAATGGTCCGAACAACAGTTTCAAAAGGAAATCATACTATGCCGGTGATGTACTGTACTAATTAAGTAGATACTTTTTGGCAGGTTAGCAACTGTGCTGTGAAAGAATGCAAGTCTATTCTGGGCAACAAGAGCAAAGGCCAGAGAATCCTGTCCAAGCTGGAAAGCTTCTTAATAAGGTAGTGTACTTTCTCTCTCCCTCAACTGTCACTGGACGTCACAGTATATTTGGTAACACGTGTCAATACCTCTACTGAAAGTCATATGACTTCTTATCATATCATTTGAATACCTCCATGTATTGTGTGCTCCCAGCCAAACTAGTGCTCATGACACGTGATGGTAACAGTACTTTTATGTCAACTGCAGAAACCTATAAGTTGTGTGTACTGCATAATGTTTTTTTGTGCTTCAAATAGGTATTTGAAATTTGAACTTTACTGTATGCCCGGTCACCACAGAATAATATGTTTGATGAACTTATATTTGCAGCTATAAACACTCTCTGGATGAGTTTATGAAAGGAAGACGAGACAACACACAGGCCATCTTGAAAGCTAACCTGGTTAGCATCAAGCAAATCAGGTAAGCTTACCTGTGTTTTCTCTTACCTCCCCTTAAACAACTGAAGTTATTTTGAGTTAAATTAATTTGAATATTAATTTGATATTTTTTGTAGTTGAGATGATGTTGTAGCACTATAGTGTATCAGAGATTGCTCCTGCAAAAATATATGAGGTTGTACTTGAGATATGATGTTGTTGTTGCTTGTGGAATCATGCCATATTGTAGTTAAGATCCTACAATTTTGTAGTCGAGCTGTAATACTGTTACGGCTGTGCTCTTCTAATTCTCGATTGTCTGCTGTACTTACTAAACAGTGTGCACTATTTGTCCAATGCTTTGGATAAGAGTGTCTGCTCAATGAATACACGTAAATGTAAAGGCTGTTAAATCACCCACAGGGACTTCATAATAGGAGAAGACGACTCAATGTCAGAGGAGATAAAAGCAAAATGTTTGCTTACTTTAATGTCCATGAAAGATTGTGGCAATGGATACTTCATTGGTCCCATGCAAGAAGAGCTAAAGGTAGGTTACTGTACATGTTGCAGCACTCTCCAACCTTTCACATTTACTTGGTACAGTATCTGATTAACAATCAAACCATCCCCATCCCCAGTTAATGTCAATAATCGATGACATATAAATAGGTATACACATTTTACTTTGCAAATAGCAAATGATCATAATCATGAATGCTACTTCTGTTTAAAATAAAGCCTACTTAGATAAGATAAGGGTTGAAGCAAACAAGCCTTGACGGACAAGCCTTGATGGACAATCTGATACGTTTCTCGAAACCTTTTCATTTAGCTTAGGGTAACCAGGAAGTAGATTAGTAATTGTCAGTCAGACAAATCTCCATCATAACTAAAGCTGTTGAAGGTTACCAGGGCACTACACTGCGACAGAAATGGTCGCATTTGCGATTTTTAATGGGTCGCAAATGTATCACTGATTATTTTTGTGCTTACCTTATGTTTTAGCAATATGCTATGATTTATTATGAGCATTTATTAAAACAGTAATGTGTATTTTAAGAACACGTTTTAAAACGTACTCTGAGCATTCAACAGATGAAGTTGGCTTCAGCCCCGCGACCCCCACCCGGAATGGTGTAGTGTAGCCTAATGTCAGCAACTTTTCCAAAAACCTTGGCGTGAGATTTGGTAGCAAAGATTTGGGGCGAGCTATCGCGAGCTCCCCCCCCCCCCAGGCGAGTTTACACGGCTGTTTGCGCGTCAATGATGCTTCACTCCGTTAACCTGCGCCTCTTCCGTTACTGTTTACAACGTTAGCTTGGCTACTTGTTTGGCATTGCCTTTTCAGCGTGAGATATACAATGTGTGGCGTGAGAGCGTGAGAAATGTTTGAAATGCGTGTGTCACACGGCGAAACCGTGAGAGTTGGCAGCTCTGCTAACGTTGATAAAATTAAATAAAATCAACCTCTAGTCAAGACGAACGCAGCAATCGCATATATAGGCTACTCAAATCTGACGTGTTAAAATGAAGCGGACAATTAGCCATGTCAAACGGCGCATGTGAGTGAGAAGAATGATACGGACATGAATTTCGACACCAGTGGCTCGAAGAATACCAGCGGTCATAGGTGCCAAACCCATTAGTATTGCCAACCTTTTTCGCCAGCGCAAGGCGCAACGTGTAGCCTATTGAAAAGTCTAATGTTTTCGTATCGCTTCAGATTCCTCACTACATAACATGTGGTTGTCATTACAGTTTACTTAAGTCTTCTAAATTAAATAAACCTCATAAGGTCGGCAAAAAAGTAGTAAAACAAAAGCAGGCAAATGAGGCAATACTTGTTTCAAAAGTTTCAAACTGACGGCGGCGGCGCTGCTTAAGAGTTCAGGAGTCTGCCCATCTGTGCCCCAACCATAGCATGTTGAAATCTAAAATAAATTCATTTTGCACTTCATAATGTAGTCCTACTGTATTTTCTATTGCAGTAAATCTATCCCAATCAATGTTAAAGAAAACAAGAAGGCATGTGGTTTAAAAGATGGCAAGTAATTAAAGGTCCCATGGCATGCTGTTTTTGGATGCTTTTATGGTCCCTTAACCCTTGTGTTATCTTCGGGTCATTCTGACCCATCAGTCATTGTGACCCACCGTCGTATTGCGACAAATTTACCTCATACAAAAACAAAGTGAAGCATTTTCTTTTAACCGTTGGGCTGTCTCAGACCCCCCACATTGCGAAGGTTAAAAGAAAATTATTTTAATTTGTTTTTGTATTGGGTAAAATTGGGTAAACACAACGATGGTTCGTTATGAACCTTTGGGTCATGTGACCCGAAGGCAGCACGAGGGTTAATACTGTATCTGAAATATCTTTCCCGAAATTCAACCTTGATGCAGAATTACAGCCACTACGAGCAGTCCCACAATGAGCTTTCCTTAGGACATGTAATTTCTGTGTCTGTAGCTTTAAATGCTATGAGAGAGGCGGGGCTGCCATTGCAAGCCATGATGTCTCTTGAGGGAAAAACAATATAGCGCTCGCATGTCGTAGCTCATTTTCTCATTGATGGGCCAAATTCTCTGTGCGGGCAAACCAGAGAAAGGGGAGGTAACCTTTCCCCTTATGACAACATAAGGGGAAGATTTTTAGATCGGAGCATTTGAGTTTTCATTTTCTCAAAAGGGGAGAAAAATACCCAGGGCTTGGTTTACACCTATCGAAATTTCTGCCACTGGGGGACGAAAGGCAGGCTAGGGGAACTCATGTTAATGTTAAATAGTGGGAGTCAGATGGCTGAGCGGTTAGGGAGTCGGGCTATTAATCAGAAGGTTGTTGGTTCGATTCCCGGCCCTGCCACAATGACGTTGTGTCCTTGGGCAAGGCACTTCACCCTACTTGCCTCGGGGAGAATGTCCCTGTACTTACTGTAAGTCGCTCTGGATAAGAGCATCTGCTAAATGACTAAATGTAAATAACCTCAAAGTTTTCATGCCATGGGACCTTTAGAGTGCACATCTGTATGCAATACAGGTTCATTATTGTTCATTATTATCCAGAGCGGCTTACTATAAATAATTTGTGCGACCAAATTATGTTTTGCGCCAGTAACTGAAAAAGTTAGTAGCGCAAGTGCCACCAGTGGAAAAGGTTAGTGTACAGCCCTGGTTACACCCAGAGAATGAGTAATGTCCTGAGTTTATTCAACTGACTGCTGACCAAACCAGGGAAAGGAATAACAATGTCCCTTGTTTGACCATAAGTTAATTCTGTAACAACTGAAAATGTATTGGGGGGGGGGGGAATAAAAAAAAGACAAATAACTTTTACTGAGCAAAGCATCCTTGGCTAATCTCAAATTCACGTTTTGTTTGCCAGGTGCAGTATAAAAGGTTGTGGACTCATGACTGGCTTACAGGAAGTCAAAATGTACTGGAAAACATTCTAGAGGCTCTGTACAAGAACTTGGAAAACTTCACAGATCTGAAACCTGTCTGTAGAGAGGTAAGAATACTAACACACGCACGCACACACACGTACACCCAAAAGCACACCAACTGAGATTGATTTTGTGTCTTCGTGTACAGGAACTCCTGGGTAGGCTCCACACAGACGTGATGGTGGAGTATGTGAAGAGGATGATGAAGAGGAAGATAAAGTTGAGAAACAGTGAACAGCAGGAGAATGCAGCCAGGTTACTAAGTGAAGACAACAGAAAACTCAATAGTTTCTTCATTGAAGAATGGGTAAGCAAACCAAAACAGCTGCATGAAACCTCCCCAACACTGGGGAATGTTGCATCATATGTTGGCAGGGTTTATCAAAACAAATGGAGTTGTTGCACCACAGCTATGGAACAATTATTCTCAAGTTTACATAAGCCTCTAAACAAACCTCTACATGAACTGATAGTATAAAAAAGAAGCAACGGCATAGACCTGAGAAACTTTTGAATTTGATTATGCAGACTTTTAGTCCTTGTACATTGTATCTTGAGAATGCTGGCCTCTCAATGATTTCCATTAATGTGCTCCGACATCCTTTTCGAATTTTGCTACAGAGAACATAGATGTCTCAGGGCCGGATTAACAATTTTCTGTGCCCTGGGCAACAAGGCTTAAGGCCCCCCCCCCCCCCCCCCCTTTGTTTGATGTGATTCTAGTTACAGGGCCTTTATTTGAGCGCAAAATAGTTTTTTGAGCTTTATGTAAAATAAACATTTTACAAGCTGTTTTTCAATTGGTAAAATCTTGTCAGACAGTAGGTAAGAAAGTAACAGCTAGCTGGCGTCAGTTACTTGTAAAATGCATAGATAATGTTTAACAGTAAAATCTCAATCTAGCTTGCACCTAAATAAGTTAAAACATATTTGAGTGTGCTAACATTAGCAATAACGTCAGCAAGTTTGAGGTGCATGGGCTAACCATTAAATTAGCAGCACATTTCCCGTATTTAACAATGATTAAACTTACCTGAAAGTGATGCACGGGCACCATCTCGCAGTCTCTTTCTTTCTTTTTTCCTTCCCCTGACTCCTGTTATCTTTTTAAGCCCATTTTAGAAAAGTTGACCTAGCCTACTGTCAAAGTTTGTCAGCCCACTGAGGGAAGGGCACCCACAGTGTAAGATGGCCAACTTTGCAGCGGTGATCAAAAACTTGGAGGCAGTGATTCAAGGAGTTAGAGTCAATCCCCGCAGGTTTTATTTAATAAAATGAAAAAAAATGAAAACTCTGGAACCCTAATTTCCCCTACCTACACAACTTCCCAAATAACCAGACACTTTCAAAACATTTCCGCTAACTCAGGTCATTTCGGCATTTCACATACTTGCTCGCCAGAGGTGTGGTCGGCTGTTCCCCTTAGTCCCCACTGCCTCCACCTGCTCTGCGCTGCACTTTTATCTGCGCAGCCTCAACCATTCTGACCATTATCCCCCTCCTAAATCAATTAATCTTACTATACTACCTACTCCACCTAACTAAAAATAAATACATTCCCTAAAATACTACCGACAGGTAAATACACATACCATCCTGCTACACAATGTCTAGCCCGCTAAATAGCTCCCCAGCGCTCACCTTATACAAACACCCCTGTCCTTCCACCAACAAAGTCTTACGTTCCGTGCGCTCACGTCTTAAAAAGACCCTTCCGACTTTCCGTCGGGTCTTTCCTCTGTCCGGACACAGGATATCCCCGTGCCACTGCCCAGCCCCGCACAACGTTCGCCATGCGGTGCATGAACGGCTTCCCCGCGACGGCACGTTGCTTGCTAGCGGTAACGGGCAGCCGCACCGTTACACACAGCGAGCTTGGGAAGTTGAGTGTGTAGCCTATTTGTTTGTTTTGTTTGGGGGGGGTGTTTTGTAATATACGTGTCTAATATTTCTATACTAAAATAATATCGGTATTATAAGTATTATAACTATGATGATTTTTCAGTTGGCTATTTTTTGGTGCCCCCTCAGGAGTTGGTGCCCTACGCACAGCGCGTAGTGAGCGTTATGGGAGCGGCGGCACTGGCTACTAGACTACACAAACACTGTTTTTGACGTGATTTAACATAACATTTTGATCGAACGAGTTGCAATAAAGTACTCACATTAAGGAAAGTCAGGACTGCATTCATAACGTGATATAACATTTTAGTTGACATTGTCCAGGGCCCCTTAGATGTCATGTGCCCCTGGGCAAGTGCCCAGTTGCCCTAATGGTTAATCCGGCCCTGAGATGTCTGCTGTATTCTTTTACCTAGGGTTCTAAAGAGAGCTGGCTGAGTGAGATCCTTCCTAAACTGGCAGAGGTCCTGAGACTACAAGACCCAGGGAGCATCCAGCTGGAGATTGTCACACTGGCTGTAGACCACCCTGACCTCAGGTGAGAAAGACAAATTATGGCTCGGGTCATCAGCATTTGTCTGATTTTAGTGCAAATTACATTTGAATGGTCTTGATGCAAAAGGTGAATCTTAATTTTACCTGTTGCTTATTGCTATCGAGCCAGCCTTTTCAAGCTGAACCCACTGAAGCTCTACTATTTGGTTTCTGCATGAGGGAACAGAGTTGGTCAAATACAGAATGCCCTGAAAGTTACCCCGGTAACCCATACGTAGGAAGGTGTATCTGAGAGGGGCTTCTGCTGTGAAGCTCAGGTGTCTGATTGGCTGTTTCATATCAGGTGTCTCATATCAGGTATCTCCTGTCATGTCTGTCCCTCCCATTTTTCCTATCCTGCACTATAAAGGGATAATAGGTTTAGTTACTGTTGACCCAAAGGGAGAACTCCCGATGGGGTATATGTAACCTGTACTGTATGAAAGAGCTGCAATTTCTGATTTATCGTCACCGCCATTGAAGTATCAGTATCACTACCACACTGCAGTACTATTGCTATAATACTTTATGATGTTTTTCAAACGTTTTCCAAACGTTTGTTGGGTGATAAAGGAGTGGTGTTTAGATGTATTCATTTATGGAGAGCTATCAAACCAATGATCTACGTTGTGTTTTTTTCCATTCTACTGGGTCACTTTTTCCAGAACCAGTCATGTATCCGCCCTGCTCTCCCTCAAAACCAACTTGTCGGCAGCTGATACTCGCACCATCAAAGAAAGCCTGGAGGAGAACCGCCTCTCGCTCACCACAGCCAATGACATGCCTCAGTTCTTCTCTAAGGTTCCAGTGAAATGGATAATCAAGATCATGTGAGAACCCTCAATGGAAACCAGATGTCATTTAAGCTCTAGTCCTAGATTCTGAATGACATCAGTGTATTAAACAGGAGAACCAAGTTAGAGAATCCATATTTTAGCCAGCTCAAGAGCTACGGTCGTGAAGATGGGGCCTTTACTAAACTGCCTTCCGAATATACTGAAATGACTTCCGGATATAGTGAAAATGTTCTTGCACACTTACACTTCCTACTCATCCTCATAAAACTTTTGAGTGTTTCATATATGAGCGTGTGAATGTCTTTTACATTTACATTTATGCATTTAGCATACGCTTTTATCCAAATCGACTTCCAAGAGAGAGCTTTACAAAAGAGCATAGGTCACTGATCATAACAACGAGATAGCCCCAAACATTGCGAGCAGCCAAAACATGAAGCATACTTTTCACATATGTGGATGTGAATTTTCAGTAGTTTGAATGCGGGCGGGAACTTTTAACATTTGAATAATGAATGCGTTTCTTATGTGTCGATGCGAGCATTTCACATATGGGGATGTGAGCTTTCAGTAGTATGAATGCGTGTGAACGTTTCACATGTGAATGTGAATGCGTTTCATATGTGCGGAGTCAGGTGGCTGAGCGGTGAGGGAGTCGGGCTAGTAATCTGAAGGTTGCCAGTTCGATTCCCAGCCGTGCCGAATGACGTTGTGTCCTTGGGCAAGGCACTTCACCCTACTTGCTTCGGGGAGAATGTCCCTGTACTTACTGCAAGTCGCTCTGGATAAGAGCGTCTGCTAAATGACTAAATGTAATGTAAATGTAAATATGTGCTTGTGTAAGGTCAGTCTGAATTCTTTCCTAAACGGCCCCTCATATCCAGCCCCTTCCCTAACATTGACTGTTGGGTAAATAAAGCCCTTTTGATTTCACTTCACATTTTGCCTCTGTGTCCTTGCTCGCACCCACGACTCCATGACCTTTTCACTGTCCACTGGTTGTCATTGAGCAGCGGGCAGTCGGTCCCCACCCTCTGGGGTGGCGTACGTAACAATGCTACTAAAGTCACTTTATGTTTACCAGGTGCAGTATCAACAATCCCTCGGTGTGGCTTAAGAGTAATCAGACAAGAAAGAACATGTTATTCTCTGCCAGAATCTTGAAAATGGGACACAGCTCTGTTTTCAATCATGTTGAGACCCCTACGGGAACAATGTGGCTGAGGATAGGAATGTATTGCACCATTTGAAAAGTATCAGAAAATCATATTCTGCCTTTCTCTATTTAAATATTTCGTATGAATCTAAATCGTTACAGGTGACTCAGTCTGACTGCTGTCTCGAGTTCCACTGGCAGGTCACAGGCTGCGATGACATTGTCTTGATCTTGGTCATTTTCAACGATTGTTGAAAAAAAGAGCAAATGAGAGGGCCCATTGTTAGATGTAACGTAGCCTGTGCACATGAGCGTGTGCAATCAGCCATGTGTTTCTACTCTTGTCTGTAAAAATGACGTCAGCATGAGGAAGCCTTCTCTATCCTTCACCATCGCTTATGTCTGGCCCCTACCAGGTGTGTATGTATGCCTGGGAGGACAGGGAGGCAACAGAGCTAAACTAAGTAGTAGCATTTTTTTCTTAGGAAACGGGTGCTTAGCAGCACTAAGTTATATCACAAGCACACACTTCAATAATGGAAGGGAGAGATGGGTCAGGAGCGCTTATGGAGTTTATCATTAGCAACTATCCAAACCTATTGCAAACATTTTAATTTGCCAACATGGAAAGTCAAATCTTTTATTTTATATATATATTTTATTTGTTGAGTGATCATCTCACTTTATCTGCAAATTTCACCAGAATGTTTTGGAAGTAATTCAGTTACAGTTAATTCTATTTAAAGATCCTGTAAAGTGGACCCGGAAACGAGTTTTAAGTTCACCACACCACAGATTAATGTGTTCTTAACTACCCATCCAAATTCGAATGAAAAAATAACACTGACAAGTATGTTAAATTAGGCTTTGAAATCGTGAAAAAATCAGCAGTCTTCTCTGCTTGAGACTGGGGGGGCGTGTCGCCTGAAGGAGTCAAATCAAATGTATTTGTATAGCTCTTTTTACACGCCAGCATGTCACAGAGGGCTTCACATATGCCCATAGAACTGCCCCTCAACCAACCTAAACCCTCAAGGAAGACAGCTGAAGGAGCTGAAGCTCCGCCCCTCGCTGCCTAGTGCCTACCTCTGACCCAGATAATGGACGCTATGTCAAGCCGAACAAAACCGTATAGAATTAGAATTTATTTGTTCAATGAGTGAAACATACAGATGCATATAAATGAAATGTTCCCCTGAGCTGTAACAGTAAAAATGGACACCAGAGACAGCAGACAGTGAGCTCTCCAACTAGGCTACTTCTAACACATTAGCTACCATTTCACCAAAATATAATTCTACACCGAGTAGCCTAATATCAATTTAGCGGTTTGCACTAACTCATAGCAGAGATACCTCTGGAAAAGTTATCTAGTATAATTATAACAAGCACACAGAACTGAGTGATGAACTGCTGGCGGCGGTGGATGATCCAGGTGCGACCGGAGGATGAACGGCCAGAGGGGCTCGGTACGGCTCAGCGCTGCAAGAGAAGCCGTGTGTTGGTGAACCCCGTCTGTCTCTGGTCCATGTTAAAACTGTCCGCAGTGAAATGGTCAGTGCAGAGGCGGCTGTTGGAGTTTATCCGAAGCTTTCCATGAGCGTGACTCTTCACAAAATCTATCCACCTATTTTTCCTTTCATTATCAATAGGGAACTTAAATGGCGTTGCAGCGCAGCTGGAGTTCTTGCATCCAGGGAAGATGCAGTTGCGGGTGGTGGGAGACATCCTGAAGCTAGCTAGCTAGCTGATGTAGACTACAATAACAGTACAGCAGGAGGAGCCATTCAGTGATCTGACGTAGATAGGGTGAAATGACGTAGATAGGGCATTTTTTGGCTCCGCCCATTAAAACCTGATCTGAAAACGGAAGAGAAACTGTTCTTCGGTGTAACTCCACATTTCAGTGTGACAAAGTTTTAGGCTTTGCACATGCTTTCAGGAACTCATTTCACACGTATATAATGTACTTAGAAGCAAAACATGGAATTTACTTTACAGGATCTTTAATGCTGTACAACAACGCTGCTAAAAAACCCCTCAAATGAATCGTACTCTTATTGTTTGTCTCAGTGTGCATGTGTTAGGTGGAACATGTGATTGATTAACGGTGCGTGTCCACTACAGCGTTTTTTAACGCTCTGCACTGCTTGCCTTCCCACAGTACACCACCCTCAGACTCAGAGGCGTGTTAGACAAGTTAATACAGAGTTGTCTAAGGTCACTGTTGTAATCATGGCCAAGCGTGCAGACTTGGTTTTATGTAGGCTACTCACAATGGCCGCCTTTCCCAGATTCGTTAAGAAGCTCTTAAGCGCTAAGAGCTTCTTAGCGAATCACCAACAAAACTTAGCAAAGATTGTTCTTGCTCCGGCTTTAACTTTTGGATATTCGGCAGCGTTGCCACAACGGACCGAATGAATGGCTTCGCTCGCATCTTTCTCCGCTGCCATTACTGAACTACAACTCAAACTAGCACAAACTTACAGTAAGTACAGGGACATCCCCCCCAGGCAAGTACGGTGAAGTGCTTTGCCCAAGGACACAATGTCATTTTGCACGGCCGTGAATCGAACCAACAACCTTCGTATTACTAGCCCAATTCCCTAACCGCTCAGCCACCTGACTCCCTCAGATTAGGTTGATCATAGGAAGGGGTTTATGACAGATGTATTCTGATTGGATCAAGAGATGTCACCCTTTTGACCTTAGGCTGAGGCGCTTTTATATAAGGTGAAACTGGTCACCTGAAGTTAGCGATTAGTTCTCTGTGGCCATTGTTTTAAGCGGTGTGTCCAGCAAGGAAGATGCTTAACAAATTCCAGGGTGCTCCTTTAAATATCGAAGGTGAAGATAGATTGGGCATCAGAACTTGACGCTGTTTGGGCGTGCGCTACTTCTGATCCCATCAACTGTTGGATGGTTGTGTGTTATTATTAAATGTTTGTGTGTCAGAGATGGTTATGTTGGTGTAATGATTCTTCTGTTTGAAGAAGATAAGTTTGAAGGACATTTAACCAGTTTAACGATTCTCAGAAAAACTTCCACAGTAATTATATATTGTAGCCTATATAAAGTGTTACCATTGTAACTATTGTTACCATAACTATTTGAACTGTCACTTCTAGTCATTGGTTATCTTCTGTACTAGCTGCATATGCACTTTAATATGTGTCTTTGGATTGAAGCATCTGGTAACTTAACGCATGTCAATTCTGAATATCATGTTATCCACCCATAATGTCTGAATAAAACGCATTGCACAATTTAATTAAATATACAAAATTGTAATGTTTTGCTTTATGTTGAACAAGTATTCCTCAAGGATGAAAATCATCGTTCCAACAAGTGACACAGTTTCACTGTTGTCTCACGTTCACTGTCCATTCACAGGCCTTGATGACATAATGTCGGTCATTTACAGCCAGTGGTGATAAGACCAGCTAAAAGAGCCCATTGTAAGAATGTTTGTGAGTGTGTGCGTTAGTGTTCCTGCCCACCTCTGGAAAAATAACCTCACCGTGATGACAAGTCATGTGATGTGTGAACCAATCAGGGATGTATACTGTATGTGTGGCCCTCCCACCTCTGTATACCTCCCTGACAGAAGCCCTCTGTAGATACTGTAGTGTTGCCACAATGGGCATGACCAGCATCTGTCTTCCTCCTAGTGATGAAGTTACTCACGCTCAGAGGGGAATACCCATTGTTTGCTGAAAGGGGTCAGGGTGGAGGGTCAGGCTTAATTTTCAGGGTCATACGACGGTTTAGCAGTAAAGCTCTGCTGAATGTTATTGAAAAAAACAAGCTTAAAACTGATTGGCAAAGACCATGTTGACATTTTCCACACAGAAAGCAGAGACTTAGTAGCATGCTGTATTTCCACAGGCTCACACTCAGAATACAGGGAGGTCTGGAATTGTTGTGGAGTTCATGAAACAACCTAATTAGCAACTATCCAAATAAAATTATGAAACCAGTTCAAACCTTTGACTGGATGTATGTACTGTCTGTCAGTTATCAGCAAAATATTCAGCTCTGCTGCCCTCTACTGGTCGATTAAGTGAAAGAACAGTATACTCTGGAACTGGATTTTAACTCTATACTTTTCCACTTTGTGCCTACTCACTTTGTGGTTGTGGAAATGCATCTATTTATACTGTACAATGATTTCTGGTTGTACATTCTCTAGATAAAAAAAACCTTCCTGGTAGCCCTGATAAACAGCTTGACAGCTATTGGCCGGGTTTCCCAGATTCGTTAAGAAGCTCTTAACGCCAAGAGCTTCTTAGGAGCGTGAAGCTCTTAGCGTTAAGAGCTTCTTAACGAATCTGGGAAACCCGGCCATTGTATTTATGCATTTCACAACAAATCCAAGGATCCATGTAAAAAGAAAGTGAAAAGGAACTTTTTAGAGGTCTGTGAAAAAAATGAGAATCAAAACATAAATCTCACTCCTGTCAGTGTCACAGAAGAATACTATAGACATAATTTCTGTTCCACTTTGTCATCTTTGTCAACCAGATAAAGATTAGAATCAGGTGAGCTGGATTTTGATTGGACCGTGACACCTCCAGGAGCAGGGTTGGATGGCTGTGCTCTGCATACTATAAGAGGACCCAGTGATCTTCAGCCACGTTAGGTCGTTCTCCTCCTCTTCCCCTGTCTGACCATATCATTGTTGTGTGTGTGTGCCCATGTTATTAAGGCATGTGTGCAGAAGGTGTGACCTATTAGGATCACAAAGAACACCCGGCCTGTCGATGCCTCTCTTTCCAACACTATATAAGCATTTAGCTGTTTATTCAACATTATTTGTTTACCATTTTGACCATTATTTGTTTTCCATTGAACTACAGCCAATGCAACGTTTACCTGTTTTGATAGTTGTTTTTTATAATCAACATCTCAACAATATGATTACGAAAGACACGGTCAGATAATCAAGTGCCTGAACGTGCCTGATTCCACCTGCAGGTGGATCACAGACTTCTTGTCTGACAGGAAGCAGTGCGTTCAGCTGGGCTCATCTCTGGTGAAGACGACTCTGATTATAGGTAAGCGGCCAACCTGGTGACCTGGTTCAGCCATAACAACCTAGAGCTCAATGCTCTTAAGACAGTGGAGATGGTTGTCTACAGCCCCACTCACCCCCATCACCCTGTGTGACTCCCCATTCAACACTGTGGAGTCCTTCCGCTTCCTGGGCACTATCCTCTCCCAGGACCTCAAGTGGGAACTGAACATCAGCTCCCTCACCAAGAAAGCACAACAGAGGATGTACTTCCTACGGCAGCTGAAGAAATTCAACCTGCCAAAGCACTTCTACACAGCCATCATTGAGTCCATCCTCACCTCCTCCATCAACATCTGGTACTCTGCTGCCACTGCCAAGTACAAGAGCAGGCTGCAGCGTATCATCCGCACTGCTGAGAAGGTGATTGGGTGAAATCTGCCTACCCTCAAGGACCTGCACACCTCGAGGACCCTGAGGCGAGGGAAGAAGATTGTGGCCAACTCCACCCACCCTGGACACTCCCTGTTTCAGTCACTCCCCTCCAGCAGAAGGCTGCGGTCCATCAGGACCAATACCTCACGCCACAAAAACAGTTTCTTCCCTCCCGCTGTTGACCTCTTCAACAAGGCCAAGGGTTCACACTGACTTGTATGACTTAATGTCCTTAAAACACATTGCTTTTTGCACTGCATCACACAATTGTATCTTGTACCATTTGTATTTTTTGTAAATATTTGTATTATTTGTATTTTTTTATTGTAAATTACGGCAACTTATATTTTATTTTATATTTTATTGTACATTTTACTTTAATTCTAATTCCACTTAGTATTGCTACTTATGTTCCCTTAGTATAGTTAGTCCTCATATTTTAATTTAAGATTCCTATATGTTTAATGTATGCACCTTCCTGCCAAAGCAAATTCCTTGTCTGTGCAAACTTTCGTGGCGAATAAAACCGATTCTGATTCTGAAGCCTAAAACCCAATACGTCTTAATTTTCTACGTTGACAAATAAATAGAGTACTGAATGGAACAAGTACAGTATGATCTGGAATAAGTGAAGTATTTGACCACGGACTTTATGAAAGGATACGAAATCTCTGGTTCTACGTTCACAACCAGCGGAGCACTGTTCCATTCATACCTTTTCTAGAAAATAAACTCTGAGTCATTCATAGCGAAGTTCTTTTATCGCGAGATCCAAAGCGGATGATTGGCATGACTTAAACCCAGTTAAAAGTGAGTATGAGAGTGACTGAGAACAGTGGGCGTGAAATAGTGTTGGAACTGTCGCAGATTGACAGTCGCAGATTGTGGCTTTGCAAGCACTCGCTGAGAACGTACTGGAGGTGAGTCAGTGTAAATTTCAAGAGCTAGAGTACCATAATAGACATTTTATCATTATTAGTTCAACAGATTTTTCACTACCAATCAAAGGTTATGAGAAAGCTTTATTTGAAAAATATTTAACTTAGATTGCTAGCTACGCAGTTCCATATGCTTGTAGCGATTGGCTAGCAGCACAGCAGTTCACCTGTTTTTTTTAATGATTTACTTTACCGATAGTTGATTCCCTCATTGTGTTTTGTTCTAGATTCCCCATTTTTTGGGCATCTCGAGTTCTCTGTGGGTTTTAGTTCTCCCCACCGCAAGGTCGGATTCTACTCTTTCGGCACCGTTGCAGTGCCGCTCTGCTTCTAAATAACTGCAACCTACTAGTCACCCACCAACACTTCACTGCGTCTCTGGGCGACCAGCGGTGTGTTTATGTCTTTGTTTTACGAAAACGGTGAGTACCCGGACGACAGGAGCGACGGATGGGACAGGTACTTTAACATTAAATGTATAGCATTTGTTGTGTGTTTGGTATTGTTTAATTTTACCCCAAGCTTTTTATAAAGGGAATAATTGTGTTTCAAGATGGCGTCTTCCTCCCTTAACGCACGTATCCACTGTATGACGCACTATGCAGCACATTGCTTAATCGGTGCCTGGCATGCTTCTTAAACCCCCTGCCACCTGATAATATGTGCGATGGGTTACTGTTGATCTAAAGTTAAAATGACAGTTGACGTTATGGTATGTGCTTTGCTATTTTAAAGTGTTTTGTCTGTCTTGAATGTCAGTACAGACGTATACATAAACTGCCAGTTATTCTGTTTGATATCTATTTGAGAAAATCTACTATTGCTCCGGCGATGCATCATTTGTTTCATCATTGGTCAACTACAGTTTCCTTGTTGACTGTTTGATAACTCTTTGAACTGTCCTAATTGAAATCAGATCCAAGTTCATCAGGGACGAGTAATTCTAAGATTTTACATTATAACCCGTTTTAAATGCATAATCCCACCAAGCAACTCTATAGCAGCTTTTGACCACAGTTTATTTGGAATGAAGTGCAATGGTGGGAAGCCTCCATTTAGCTTAGATTTAGATTTGTCTTATCCAGAGTGCGAATTATACAATGGCAATTGGGGGGGGGTCAACTTCTTCTCCAGGTGTGTATCGACCCCACCACCACCTGTTGTTTTTACCTATTTTGGGGGGTCCAAGTCTTAATTAGGGGGGTCAGACCCCCCCCCCATAATTCGCACCCTGGTCTTATCATATGTCAGCTTCATTTGATGTGTGTGAATCCGTTTTCCCCCCATATTTCCCTGCGCATTGATCCTTTTCTCCCTCTCTCCTTCTAGAGCTGTTGCGCAGCTGTTGGAACCTGTGTGGGGGAAACTTAGCCTACAAGCACGGAGCTTGCAGCCTCAGTGGCAAGACCTTTTTCATGTCCGAGCCCGACTCCTCTTGCAGTTGTTTATGTCATCCCCTCTTGGCCAGACAGAGGATACCAAAAATTGTCAGTCCAAAATCTTCCTGTCGTACTGATAGAGTCCACAGTGTGCCAACATGTCTGTCAACGTCAATCGTAGCGTGTCGGACCAGTTCTACCGCTACAAGATGCCCCGTCTGATCGCAAAGGTGAGTTTCCTAGCAGGAGAGGAGTTGCTGTGTTACATGGCGCCTCCAGTAGAAGCACAGTGGAACTAGATGTCCACACTGAAACCATTGAATACTTAGTCAAAGTTTGGAATAGCAGTTGGCTAATCTAACCCTTCGTCATATAACGTATGTGATTAGACCTAGACCTTCAGTTCAAATAGAGACCTTAAGCTCGTGACCCAGACATTTGTGTATAGTAAATCCATAGACAGTTTGATTCTGACAGGATTCAGGACTTGCCATGCCATCATTTTGACAGGGTTATAAAATATATATATATAGTATTTGCGGCTGCCACGATTTCCTTCTCAATTTGTTTTTTTGACCTCATCCTCCAGGTGGAAGGCAAGGGGAATGGAATTAAGACTGTCATAGTGAACATGACGGATGTGGCCAAGGCCCTAAATAGGCCTCCCACCTGTAAGTAGAAAGGTGTTCATCGACCCCCTAACGTGCCCCATCTGTCAACATTGACTGTGAGCCTGTAGACTTGGCATCTTTTAATAATTGACAGATAACATAAAAAATGGTTCCTTGAACATTTATTTCCTGTACACTATCAGCGACTTCAGTGACACCAAGTTATAACATGTTTATTATAATTTTTTTTAGGTGTTGATTTGGTCTTTAAAGATGAGCCCTGACCAGTGTAGGGCTTCATTCTGTGACTATTCTTCTTTCAAACAAGCCTCCCCTCTATCCCTCAGATCCCACCAAATTTTTTGGTTGTGAGTTGGGTGCCCAGACCCAGTTTGATGCCAAGAACGACCGCTACATTGTCAACGGCTCTCACGAGGCAAACAAACTGCAGGACATGCTGGATGGATTCATCCGGAAGTTTGTGCTGTGCCCCGAGTGCGATAATCCTGAAACAGACCTGGTAAATATTTAGGAAGCTTTTTCTACGTCATGTTTTCTTTCGAAGCTCGTTCTGAAGAAATATAATCACAGGCAGTGGGGTCATTTTTGCCAAGTACAATAAAATGGGCTTTAATGGACTACAAAGAAGCACTATTCATTTGTTCCCACTCCTATGTAGAGTTTGGCTCTGCCCAACACGCGTTTATTTCCAAAACAGAACAGTCTTTCCCTTTGAAAACAGATTCCACTGTTTAGCAGGTAATCGGTCACATGTCGAAGCCCTTTCCTTTTGGTTTTTCGACTTTGCTGCCGTCCCTATGCCTGGAACTTCTTTTGTGTCTGTACAGTTAGCAGAGTTGGGTCTGAACTCTGTGCCCCCCCCCCCCCCCACCTTTGTTTTTGCCGTATTTACGCTGACCGAGCAAGTTTCCAATAAGGTCAGCACTGTTGGCGTACAGCTCAGAGGACACTGTTATTGTTGCTGCGCTATATCCAGGCAAGCCCTGCATCACGAGTTGATAGCACCACTAGCATATAATGGGACGGGGCCCACGACGGATGATGCGAGCAAGCATGAATGGAATGTGCGACTGCGACTCATTCCACAGCGCTTTAGCCGGTGCTGAGCTGAGCCCACTGCAAGGGGCGTGAAGCTGCCCTGAGGGCAAAAAACAAACTTGCGTCTGTTATGTAACCCATGTAGCTGTGAGGCGGAAAAGGATTGGGGATTAAGTGGTCATTTTTCTTGGAAGTGGGGGAGGAAAAATACAAAAGAAAGTGCCTGCTAGCGAATGACGTAGTTTATCATGCGGACCCCTATAACTCAGGAGCAATACACATTAACGTTTAATGGTGCCCGTGTGCGGGTGTCTGTTGACGGTTTCCATATCCGGACCGACTGTTTCCCCCCGACACTCGCCTGTCACAAAATACCTTTTGTGTCATGGGGGCAGATGGCGTCTCATTACAAGATACAAAACCCCCTTTGTTGTACATCTGACAACGTCTTCATGGGGGGGCTAGGCGGTGTTTTTTTCGGTTGAGGACGACGGGCGCTCTCGGTCACCGTGGCGGCCGTGTGGGGTTTCTGCACTGCAGAGAGACGGCCCGAGTCACGTGACGCCTCGTCGTGATATCCCCGACGCTGCGGCAGTGAGGATGTTGTTGTTCGTCTCCTGACACCTCTCGGTCAGATGTGTGTGTGTGTGTCTCTCTCACACACACTTGCAGAACACTGGGGTGCTGGGTAAACACAAGTGCATTCTGGTATAGGGTTCCCACACTCCTTATTTTCAACCTTTTTTTAAATTATTATTATTATTGGGAAAGGAGAGGGGTAACGTACAGCTAACCAAACATCAGTTCATGGGAGAGGTTTCATCTATGCTCAGAGATTTGACTTCATTGCCATGACACGCCTATATTTAGGTAGCTTCTACCGAACATTCTAGCCTGTTTTGTGTACAGCCAGCTTTTTGGAAAATGGCTATGCATCGCCCGGATGACATATGCGATATATCTGCTACATAAACATGTACTAAGGGTGTGTCTTCTAGATGTTTCCACACTGTATCTCAGACTGCCCCTTGTGACAAGCAAGTAACAAAAATCTGTTCTCTGCGTACCTCTCCTGGATCCTTCATAGATCTGGCGATAATGGTCATGTGCTTGAGATGTCCTGATAAATGAGTTCTATTCCAAGACAGGGAACAGTCTTGTATTATTCATAGACCTCTGCAAGGCCCCTGCAGCACTTGCTATTTTACATTATTCAATGCTACGAGGACTTGCGTTTTATCTTATTTTGCTCACTTGACGAAAGTACAGTTTTATTGGTCAATAATAAGTTGGATCCTGCAACTTCATTATTGTTAAACGCACCCTTGATTATACTTTAAAGGGACATAATAGGGAGAAGTTCCTTCCAGTTGCATCGTTATCGACTGAAACTGTCTTGTGTTTGGATTGATCTTCTAGCACATCAACCCCAGGAAACAAACCATCGGGAACTCCTGCAAGGCCTGTGGATACCGGGGCATGCTTGACACTCGACACAAGCTCTGCACCTTCATCCTCAGGAACCCTCCAGGTGGGGCGAGCACACCTCCACCAGTCTCGCACACACACACACCTCCACCAGTCTCACACACACACCTCCACCAGTCTCACACACGCACACACACACACCTCCACCAGTCTCACATGCACACACCTCCACCAGTCACGCACACACACACACACCTCCACCAGTCTCACACGCGCACACACACACACCTCCACCAGTCTCGCACACACACACACACCTCCACCAGTCTCACACGCGCACACACACACACACCTCCACCAGTCTCACACACACACCTCCACCAGTCTCACACACGCACACACACACACCTCCACCAGTCTCACACACACACCTCCACCAGTCTCACACACGCACACACACACACCTCCACCAGTCTCACATGCACACACCTCCACCAGTCACGCGCACACACACACACACACACACACACCTCCACCAGTCTCACACACGCACACACACACACCTCCACCAGTCTCACACACACACACCTCCACCAGTCACGCGCACACACACACACACACCTCCACCAGGAAGAATCATGGACATTGTGCATAGCCTAGTCTATGAAGAAAAATGTAGGGAGGATTTAGCTTTTAACATGGGCTTTTATTTACTTAAAGAGAGAGGCCTCGTTTGTGAGGATGAGGATGACGGGCTTTGCCTCTGCCAGTCTCTCAAACCAATGTGTCCTGGGAGCTTTCAAATTGATGTCAATGTTTTTCAGGGCCTGGTTTTTATTGACTGAATGAATATGAATATTAACAATGCCATCGAGCCAAAGGTCAACATGTGACTCGAACGCATTTGGTTTGAACCTGCTGTCGGGGGTGGGGTGGGGGTGGGGGGGTCACAGTAGAGGTTTGCAGACCCCGTACTATTTACCAGTCACACCTGAGGGATGAGCAATGCACCTTCAGTATGTTTCGCGGCTTAAAAAAGTATCCTGTGATCCCTCCTTTTAGAGTAGAACATCTGCAGGCCCATCTGTTCTTCGACAGCAGCCCAGAAGTGCAGCCTCGTCGACTTTATTTACCCTCCATTCAGGGGTTGTAGCTGACGCGTGTGTACCCTTCCAAATGTCAAAATGGAAGATTCTAGATCAAGGGAGCCGAGGGGAGACCTCGCTCCGGCTGCCGGGAGTCGCTAGCCCAGCTGCCCGTGCAGAGCAAACAGAGAGGGATTGATTCAGTCGTTCGAGCGAATGAGACAAAATGAAGGCGTCTTGGATGGCCGCCCGGTGTGGAACCAGAGCCCCTTGATACTGACACAAGCGGTGGAAACCTCGTCGAGCTGGAAAGGCGGTCTTCGTTTCCTTCGCGCGCTGATGTTTTTATAGGTCGGCACGCTGGTTTTGCTTCATGCAAACATTTGCTAAAATGATTCAAATGTAAACGTCGCATCTCGTCCGGGCCTATCGATCGCGTCGCCAGACACGCAGCACAGTCGCTGGCATTGGGTAGAGGTTCGAGGGTCCGACTGTTCAAACTGAGTTTTTTTCTTTTTTCTTTCTCTGACTCGGCAGAGGACAGCGGGTCTGCCAAGAAGGAGAAGGAGAAGAAGAACAGGAAGAAGGACAAGGAGAACGGCTCCAGTGGGAGCGAAGCCGGGAACCACAACGACATAGACGCCCCCGATGCTGTGGTATGTCACGCACGCACACACACACACACACACCTCTCGGTGGGCCTTTGTCTTCCCGTTAGGCTTCACTTACGACGTCAGCGTCTCTCAGACACTGGTCATCGTTGGCCACCGAGGAAGGGGAATTTGAAGCCCCCGGTGTCTGATCTAGCTCCTTCTCTCCCCCACCCCCCCTTCTAGGACCGGGATGACGAGGACGAGGACTGGGCAGAGGAGACGACCGAGGAGGCGCAGCGGCGGCGCATGGAGGAGATCAGCGAGCACGCCAAGAACCTGACCCTCAGCAAGGACCTGGAGAAGCCCCTGGAGGAGAGGGTCAACCTGTTCTACAGCTTCGTCAAGGTGCCGCCCTCCTCCACCGCCGCCTCCCCTCACGCACCGCTCTGCCGTAACGCTCAGCGTCATCTCGCCTCGGTCCTGCCCGGCGAATCAATCTCCCCCGCGTTGCCTTCTCTGCGGCTTTTTAGCAGACGTAAAGGGCAGAGGAGGACCGACGCTCGAGATGTAGCAGAAGTCACATGTCAGCGCGCGTACCTAACTGTTCTCTCTCCCTCCCTCTCTCTGTCTCTCCCTCCTTCTCTCTGTCTCTCTCTCGTCCGTCACAGCTAAAGAAGGAGGAGGGCACCGTCGACACCTCGGACAAGGAGATCCTGGCGGAGGCGGAGCGTCTGGACGTGAAGGCCATGGCGCCGCTCATCCTCAGCGAGCTGCTCTTTGACGAGAACATCCGCGACCAGATCAAGAAGTACAAGCGCCACTTCCTGCGGGTAAGCTGCCACACGCGCGCCGTCGGGGACGGCGCAGAAGTTTGCTTTGAAGGATTTGAAAGAAGGGTTTCTGTAAATATGGCAGTTTTTGCCAATCACCGACTTTTTCCTCTTATTGTTTAGAAGGAAGCTAGTTACAGCATATGAAGCCAAACAATAAAAAATGCAAGCAAACAGTTTTGGGGGTTTTTGATACGATTTTGTTCAAACTTGCTCAGGTAAGAGCAAAAAAAAACAGGACAAGATATCTTAACATGCTAGTGACCGGAATATCTCCCCCCTTGCTCCCTCTTGTCTCTGGGTCACGTAGTTTTGCCACAACAACAAGAAGGCCCAGAAGTACCTGCTGGGGGGTTTCGAGTGTCTGGTGAAGCTGTACCAGGCCCAGCTGCTGGGCCGTGTGCCCCTGGTCCTCAAGGACCTGTACGACGCCGACCTGCTGGAGGAAGACGTCATCCTGGCCTGGGCCGACAAGGTGAACCTTACCGCTCCGTTTAGTGCAGTGGTTCTCACCCCTGTCCTGCATGTTTTAGATGTTGGGTCTCGTATCTGGGTTGTTATCTAGCTCTGTAGAAGTCTGGTAACGAACATGCATTTGAATCAGGTGTGTCGGAGCCAAGAAACATCTGCAGGACTAGTGTTTAGCTAGCTAGCTAATGCTGGGTACACACTAAAAGGTTTGAAAAAATGTGAGAGACCACAAACATGAGGACAAAAAAATCCTAGATTGATCCCTTTTGCTCCTATAGTGTGTGGTGTTTGTCCTCGGGGTTCCCCCCACACATCAGGATTTCTGATTTCGCGATCGGGGCCGCTCCGACGTTCTTCCGAGCAAGTTCGGTCACTCTTAACACACCTCACACCAAGGGAAAATCTGATAAAATAATCTGTAGATAATCGGGACATTATCTACGATTGTTGGGACATCACCTAGGATTGTCGGAAGGGGGAAATCGGCCCAAAATCAGTCCGATTTATCTTGTGGTGTGTACCCAGCATAAGTTGGTTAGTTATTGTACCCATGCACAAGCCATGTTGATTCCAGTACACAGCTGTTACAGCACTGTAGCTGTCTCTGTCTATTGTGCTACAGTAGAGTAAGGGTAGTGGGCATTTGAATGTCCCTTCTTTTGAGGCTTTTCACAAACTCGCCTCATGAAATATAGGTTTTGTTTTTTGATAAGGAACATCCATCCAACTCTACAGACACGTTACTGCACTGCATTAAATGCCATTTGAAGATGTGAAGTAACCACTGTTGTGTGAAGAATAAGAAAAAAACACTGAAATGTCCATTTTGGCGTCCTGCCAGGTTTCCAAGAAGTACGTGTCCAAAGAGCTGGCCAAAGAGATCCACGCCAAGGCAGCTCCCTTCGTGAAGTGGCTGAGGGAGGCGGAGGAGGAGAGCGAGGGGAGCGGGGAGGATGAGGAGGAGGACAAAGACAACGTGGAGGTAATCACACACCTGGGCCCTCCCACACCTGGGCCCTCCCACACCTGGGCCCTCCCACACCTGGGCCCTCCCACACCTGGGCCCTCCCACACCTGGGCCCTCCCACACCTGGGCCCTCCCACACCTGGGCCCTCCCACACCTGGGCCCTCCCACACCTGGGCCCTCCCACACCTGGGCCCTCCCACACCTGGGCCCTCCCACACCTGGGCCCTCCCACACCTGGGCCCTCCCACACCTGGGCCCTCCCACACCTGGGCCCTCCCACACCTGGGCCCTCCCACACCTGGGCCCTCCCACACCTGGGCCCTCAGTCAGTCACACAGTCAAGTCGGCCTTAACATTGGGATTAGACTAAATACATTTTAGCCATACCATAGTCTTCTGGTACAAAATGATGTTAGCGGAAAAAAATGTAACATTCAGTAGCTGACAAAATATAAATGACTTTACAGATATGCAAAGTGTACGTTCTCTTCCTGGGACATAAGCAATGTAAGGATTTCCTACTTTACTCTTTCTTAACCCCACACACACCACTACCTTTCCAGGTGGTATATTCCCCGACCGCCCGCGAGCTGAAAGTGGAGACGGTGAAAAGGCCCACCCCCGACAAGGAAGAGGACGACATTGACATCGATGCCATCTAAGAAAACCGACCTTGTTTTCCACCTAAATCCCCAAACCCTGTTCTTACCTATTCCCCAAGTTCTCTATTGATGACCCCCAACCACCCCCCCCCCCCCCCCCCCTGACCAACAACAAAATATCAGCATGCCTTGGGTCAGTCTTGACCCTCAACTCCTTTCCAATGCTGCTTTTGCTATTTGGCTAACCTTCCGGCTCCGAGGTGCATTGTTAACTTTGCATCAGTATATCTAGCCTGCTGGTTAGAGTGGTGAGAAATTGCTGTTGTATTCTGTATAATCGTTGGAGTCTTTTTAGGTAGACAGAGCTATAAATGCACACGCATTGTATTTTTCCTCTTGTACTTTTTCTTCTATCCAATCAATTAAAGAATGTTTAACACTGAAGTGTGTGTTTGTGTTTGTGGAGGAGGATGGTAGCTTTTGGGGGTGTTAAATGGTTGAGCTGTGAATGGAAAGCATTTCACTTGACTTTTTGTGTTTCTTTTAAACGGGGAAGATGTATTTTCAGGGTCTACATATAAAAGATTCTCAAGCATGATTATTTCCTCAACTAAGAGGAGACAAGTGATTGGGAACATTGAGTCATGCAGTTCAATGCTGGCTAACTTATGACATTGTTCCGTTATCTTGTATATAAAGTCACCACTTTACAGTGTAATTTGTTTATCATCTGTACTGGACAGTGTCACTATAAATGATAATTTAGTTGTTTACTTTAGTACTGTATATGTATTGAATAAGGGCAGTAATACTTCTAATGCGCATAATAGGAGATTCACATTCCATGTTTATCAAACGGGTTTGTCGATCGATGAAGGGGTGTTAAGGTTGTTACTGTAGCCTATGTCATCTGTGTCAATAAATTAGTATTTACCAAGGTTCAAATGAAGAGGACTGTTTTCAGGATGCGAATGTACCCACTAGATGGGGTCCTTGTTTTCTACTTAAATGTTGTGGCACATAAAAATATCCGTTTGTGCAGTATTTCTCAATCCGATCCACTGTCCTGCATGTTCTAGATGTTTCCCTGCTCCAACACACCTGATTCTAATGGTTTATCAAGCTCAGCAGAAGCCTGGTAATGACCAGGGTTGAGAAAGGCTGCATTAGTGAATTACAATTTCAACAGTTTGCCAACATAACCTCTAGAGGGAGTTATAATCCAACCTTCCGCAGTCTACCCAACAAGACCATTGAGCAAATAAAACAATGAGTCAATTAATGTATAGAATAGAAACGGTTTTATATTTCTCATGGAAATTCGATTCCATTTAACTACTGGTATGCACTGTGATGGTCATGCTGTACATCAGTGTCAAACATGCATTGGAATGGATGATAGGTGAGGGTAAATATGTATTTGGTCTGTGAAACGGTGTGCTTATTGTTTGTGCCTTTTACTAAACACGGTACACTTGGCAATCATAAAATATTGTGTACTGTTTGTATCAGTAATTAGACCAATCCCTCACATAAAAAGCATTTTATGTGCTGCATTCCCTGCATCCCATATGTTGTCTAAATTACAGGAAGTATAATAACCATAGTTCTGAACGACCTTAAGGCCCCTTTTCAACAATAAGCATTACAGATCTTTCCATGGTGACTTCAAATGGAGTGAAACAACTCTATACCACTCTCCAGTATGAAACATAATACTAACACTTTTGGTTTGTGTTTTACAAGCAGATAGTCATAGAGACACCTCAACTGACCAGAGAGATCAGAATGTAATTGATTTGCAATGACGCAACTCCAAGTGGTGAGTGTGTTTGACTGAGGACTTGATGGGTTGTTTGTTTTGAGTGTTTATGTGCACGTTGGGGGAAGGAGTCATCCGTGTGTGTGCACACTGTGTGTGTGTGTGTGTGAGCACTTCATGCAGTGGTAGTGTGTGTGTGTGTTTGTTTGTGACTGGGCTCCAGTGTGTTTGCATTAGTAGAAAACAATCCATTGTCATGTGTGTACAGTAGATGACTGCGTGATCGCATAAACCCATGCTCTTGTGTGTGTGTGTGTGTGCATGGGTGTGTGATGATCACACCGGATCCGTACAAAGACACCTTTGTGTTAATGAGGTGAGGTCAGTGTGACATGTGAGTGAACTCCCAGACTCCTCTCTGCTCTATCCTCTTTTGGTGACAGCCAGAGTGAAACATCATGTATTTACCCCTGAGATCTCCCTCCCTCTCTCTCTTTCTCTCTCTCTCTCTCTCTTTCTATCTCTTTACCCCTGAGACCATCACGTGGGGGAGACTTCTGGGAAGACTTCACACGTGAAGAAATAAGATTTTTTTTCCAATCACAAGCTAAAATCACACAAAAACAGGAACGTCCTTATCGATCAGTCTCACTGCGTATTTATTTCCTTCAGCCAGTCATTTTTTGAAGTATCCTTCATTGCCTTCTGTGTATATTTCTCTATTCTGGATTTTACCATTTGACACTAACAGTCTTACCAGAAATGGGGAATACATATTTGTATTTCTATAACATAAAAATATTAGTATCTCCATATTTGATCTTTCTTTCTTTCCATAGATCTTTTTCTCACTTGCCTTCTCATAACTCTATCCTCTCAT
The DNA here is from genome assembly GCF_963692335.1 of Osmerus eperlanus. Taxonomy (NCBI): domain Eukaryota; kingdom Metazoa; phylum Chordata; class Actinopteri; order Osmeriformes; family Osmeridae; genus Osmerus; species Osmerus eperlanus. The sequence goes on from NC_085025.1 coordinate 12,479,877, forward strand.
AACTCTAACGTCTCCCTATATCTCTTTTACACTCCCTTCTCTTTCTTCCTTTTTTTCTTTGACTCTCCTGCATCTATTTCTCTTTTTCTGTCCTTCACTTTCTCTGCCTCTCTCTCCATCTTTCTCTTTGGGTGAATAGAGTCTTTGATCGTGTGTGTGGGCCACACAGGAAGTGAACTGTTAGAGGTGCGGCTCATCCTCCTTCTCATGTGAGAAACACAAGACAGGACGCTGCCTGTGTGTGTGTCTGTGTTTCTAGAAGAACGAGGGCTTTTGAGAGCTGTCTCAGACAGTGACAAGAGGACTCCAGTAATCATTCATCATTCTGCATGTAGCGTTGTGTATTGTGTATGTGAGACAGAAATAAGGTGGAATGTGAAGACAAAGTTTTGGTATGTTTCAGAGGTATTTACGACCAAATACATTTGGAGGGGTGATAGAACAGACACTAATAGTAAATTCCAAATTCCATGCGCTTAGATTAATTACTGTAATTATTCATAGTGCACTAAAGGAGAGGAGAAGCTTTTATGTACAATATGCCATGCACTGTATATCAGGTAGATTTTTCTCTTCAGTAATCACCCTAGCAACAACAAACAGCACGGCTCCGGTTGAAGCGCCAATAAGCTTTAAAGCCGTCTCTTTCCTCACTTCCTCTGAACGCATTGGGTTTGGCTTGGCACTCTACCTAGTAAGCCGCCATCTTGGATCTAGCAATCAAGCAAACCACCCAGACTTTTGAGATGTGGGGACTTTAACGGAACTTGGGGTTTTAAGGAACCAACACCACCTGGAAGCGAGGTTGTGGGCATCGGAAGCTGGAAACCAACAGAACTCAAACGTCAAAAAACTGGCAGCAAATTCTGAGACCGGTTTTACTTGAACTCCCCCTCCCCTCCCCTCTTTCCTTGTCTGAACGTTCTGTGCAGTTGTTGAGGGCCTATGAAGTATTGCTACAGTTCTTTTAGCATTTCAACAGACTATTTTTGACCGAAAAGGGATTCGGACACTTTTTACTTCAGTGTTATGGTTTGTTCATGGTCAAATTTGAGGGGGAAGGTCTCTTTTTCGCATTCTGTCCCACTGCCGGTGTCTGGTAAGTTGTCTACAGTAATGCAGATTGTTAATTTGCTTAATTAGTAGAGGATTCAATTCTTCCAGCGTTTAATTTAGCTGGAACTTCACGTCGGTGGATGCACAAGTTCATGTTTTTCAAAAGCAGCCCTGAACCTGCTTTTCTTCATCTATTGGACTAAGGTGGAACAAAGTCTAAAATATATAAGAGCGCAGAACCACTTCGGGGATCAACACATTAAAATGTCAACCAGAACGCCACTACCTACTGTCAATGAACGCGACACTGAAAATGTAAGTATATGCTCATATTGTAATAAACACTAATTTCTCATTCCAACGACCAACTTTTATGCTAGGAGTCATATGTTGCACAGATTTGTGTGGTCGTTGCATTACAATGTAACCGATGATCGTGCGGCACAAAGAGTTATAAAGTGACCAACTTGCCAGTCATCCACATGCCAATGTATCCTACGTTTGTGGCTGAGCCTGTCCTGTGACGCAGAACGCGTAGCCTATCGATTTCAGACTAATTGACAAATCTCAGGCAGAAACCTATACATGTCTGATGTAATCGGTTCACAGTTCTATAACTGGCTGCAATCAATTCTGCGAATCAACCCACTGAAATGCAACAGGGCTCTCCAACTTTCAGAAAACCAAGAGCTGTTTCAGACCCCACACACATACGGCAGTTTCCTAAACAATAACGTTTTGCAGTACATGCATGGTCAGAGAGTCAGCACTGAACTGCAATATGAGAACCAATGCGATGCACGATGACTACTGTTTGAGAAGCCTATATCCAGTCGGCATTCATTCATACGTGTTTGTGTACGGCAGAAACGGTCATCTATTAACTTGGTCGTCTAAATAACTTCCTTGGTCTGTCTATAAACATCATTCATAGAGAGAGGAGTCAACGGCTCTATTTATCGTGTGGCCACCTCCAGGCTGTGTCGGTATTGTGGGTTCCAGCCTCTGATAGGGCAATCACATGCCACCATTTAATCAGAGCAAGCTATTAGAGCCCACCCCCTAGTAGTTGAGAGACAGGTGCCCAAAAGGTTTTCACGCTTCTCTGAATATCAGTCGGATCAATGAACTGCCACCAGCACAAAACGGGACAAGCACTCTGTTTCAATGCCATTCAGATTGCCAATGCTAGGATGAAGGTCTCCCACTCCGTCAAAAGACATCGTATCACCATAGTAAGTATGCCTTTTCTTCGAGGTGACCCATTTTTGAATGAATATTGGGAACTTCAAGACAATTGCCACAATGGGAAAATAAGGAAATGTAGAAGTCGTTGCTCAATTTGTGTTCTGAGAAAGTTCCAGGGCGTACTTCTAACATGTCGTTTTTATGTTGTAAATGTTTAGTGACGTAGTATTGTGTATGTAACAACTACACAATTAGGCCACATTTATTTATAGTTTTTAAATGAAGAATAATCTGTTGGTGGGCTTCTGTAATAGTTGTGGTTACAATAAATTATAAATTTGTTAGGACGTATCTGTATGAGCTGTGTTAAACATTTTACTATAAGGTTGATAGTTTGCATAGATATTCAGTTCTCCTGCAATGAGTGATACATTTGATTTGTTTCCTGCATTTGAATGAAAACATAGAGAGTGCTAGGGAATGAGGTGTGTTGAGAACACACGCAGAGTGTGGTGAGGGAGTCGGGCTAGTAATCTGAAGGTTGCCAGTTCGATTCCCGGTCATGACAACTGACATTGTGTCCTTGGGCAAGGCACTTCACCCTACTTGCCTCTGGGGAATGTCCCTGTACTTACTGTAAGTCGCTCTGGATAAGAGCGTCTGCTAAATGACTAAATGTAAATGTAAATCAGTATGCTTGCGACACATTCAAGTTTAGGTTGAAATACCGGTGTCGTGTCTAAGACGAGACCCCTTGCATATACGCAACTCATAATTATACGTGACCTTTCACTGTGCCTTTTTAAATCGGACTAAATGCCACTGGATGTCTTTGAAACCCCTGAGGCAGAATGGGTATAGCCTGTTTTGGTCCTATAGTCAAATAGCAGACAAACATTGTGTGCCCCCCTCTGCAGTGTAAGCCTTTTAACTGGCTTGCTGGTCCAGCTGGGTAAGATACATGTAAGGACAGATGGGACTCAAACATGTTAATTGGATCAACACCTTAACCCTTGTGTTCTCCTCGGGTCGTTCTGACCCATCAGTCATTGTGACCCACCGTCGTATTGCGACAACTTTACCGCATACAAAAACAAAGTGAAGCATTTTCTTTTAACCGTCGGGCTGTCTCAGACCCCCCACATTGCGAAGGTTAAAAGAAAAGTATTTTTATTTGGTTTTGAATTGGGTAAACACAATGATGGTTCGTTATGAACCTTTGGGTCATGTGACCCGAAGGCAGCACGAGGGTTAATGAACAGAGAATATCCTTCTCACAATACCTGCGATAAACTACTTGGTCCTTAACCCTTGTGTTATCTTCGGGTCATTCTGACCCATCAGTCATTGTGACCCACCGTCGTATTGCAACAACTTTACCGCATACAAAAACAAAATGAAGCATTTTATTTTAACCGTCGGGCTGTCTCAGACCCCCCACATTGCAAAGGTTAAAAGAAAATTATTTTTATTTGTTTTTGTATTGGGTAAAATTGGGTAAACACAACGATGGTTCGTTATGAACCTTTGGGTCATGTGACCCGAAGGCAGCACAAGGGTTAAAACCATTATTCAGCTTAGTCAGTAAGCGCACACGCTCCATTTGTACGATTTGGGCAGATATTTCACAGTTGGCTGAAATACCCATAGTTGGCTTGCACTGGCAACCTTTGTAAAGGTTATAGGGAAATTGGGTTTCCTGTCAGTTGGAGCTTATGGCATGTTCATGCTCGCTCATCGTCGCTGTCAGAAGTGGGTTACTGTAGGATGGGCAAGGTGGCTTTGCCTCAAATTAGCACATAAGCATCCGAGATAATGAAGAAGAAACACATTTTGGGCACAAGGTAGCAAAATCCTACACTTGTGCTAGTCTTGTTTTACATCTAGAAAGAGGTCTGCACCGTGTCTCTTGAAGAACACTGCGGGAGAAAGGTTTAAATCCGGATGCAAGAGTAAACAAATGTGTTGGTGTGTTCACAGCATTGTGATGTCCCAGCAATCAAGAAAAAGTGTTATAAACAAGGGTTGCTGGGCCAAGAGTAAAATCAGGGCAGTGCATTGGTTCTGAAGGTCCATCAGACATCCTGGTTTGAGAGATGACCCATTTAACTGTCTGGACCTGTGTCACCACCCCAGGCTTATGTTGAGCATGTTTTTCATATCAGCCTAGGATGCTGTAGGATATCAATGCTAATGGATACAACTTGTGTGCAACAACATAGTGTCGCCTACAGACCTCTGCTAACATTATTCTACCAAACTAGAAATCTAAGAGTCATGCATTCTACATTTCATACATTTTTTCTGCTGCTATAATTACTCACAGCAATTACTAGCCTGTTCATCACAACACTATAAAATTATGAACTAAAACTATTGTCATACGAGTTTTACCCGTCATAATTTACTAGGTTTAAGAGAAGAGATTAATTCATTTTTCCCCATTCGACATATCCACCTTATCTATGTATGGGTGATGTATCAATCAATAACTGCATGCCACAGAATATTCTGTAGACAAGTCAGTCTGTCACTCGATTCCATGACTGATTTACAGCCTAATGAGGTGATAAAGGATCAATGCTAGAGGAAAGTTTAGTTTCATTAATTCATACAAACATCCGATTCATCCGGATCTATTTTGGCCACCTCAAAAGAGGTCTCGAGTTGTTTTAGTCAAGCATAGTCGTCAAGTAGACAGGCACTCCTCTCCAGCTATTTTGAGCCTCTTTTAAGGGCTGACTGTGTTCTAAAATGAGAGCAACTGTTCCAGATGAATTATTGCACCGTTTGAAGGTTTTTCACAGACAAGGTGGTGAAGATCTGCTTGCTTTTGTGCAGATGAATTTCGAATGCTGACTCTCCCACTCTACCACGACTATATTTGCCCAGATATTGAATGCCACCTCTACATGTATGACCCACTTTACCTGAGTCAACCTGACCATGCGACATTAGCACAACATTTTGTTCTTCACAAGCATCGGTTCACTCTAAAGTTCACTTTAGTTTTTCCACCATTTGCATCCTCTACTCACCATTAGGAGTTTGCCAACAGTACTTTCCCTTCAAAACATCAGCCCTTATTGATTCCTGTAAGGTTTTTTGCAGTTGTCGATAGCTGCACAGTTGATCAATGCCCTCTAGGCCAGGAACATTTGGTATTTTGGCTTTGGAGACAGTTCCTTTTGTTCTTTCCTGGAAGAGGAAGCTAATTACCCAACTATTTGGACAAATTGTTTACAACTTGTTGTTGTCCAACTAGTACTTAATACCTTCTTAAAACAATATGCTTCCACTGAAAAAGGAATACTTAGCTGTAATACTTACGTGGTAGTAATTGCATATCTATATGTGGTGTGTGTGTGTGTGTGTGGTAGCTACAATAATCTACCCTTTACATGGCTGCAATAGGAACAGGACACATTTTCCTCATCTTATTCAAGTTGCACCGTGGAACTGAAGTTGTTTCCCTCTCATTTTGAACTTGAACCAAACGCACACATTCCCGGGTCATACACACACTGAATCCAGTTCTCTGGAGAATTTTTCAGAAACACAGCAGGTTTCTGAAACGTACATCCCCTGACACTTGAGTTGTCTCTCCACAGCACACCTCGCACACTGATGGCCGTAACGAGGTCAGCGCGCGGCCAGGCCGTCCTGGCGCCCGCTGCCGGAACTCCATCGCATCGTGCGCCGACGAGCAGCCGCACATTGGTAACTACAGGCTGCTCAAGACTATCGGCAAGGGCAACTTCGCCAAGGTAAAGCTGGCACGCCATATCCTCACAGGCCGAGAGGTGAGTCACTGGGACCATTGTACATACAGTTTTTGCTGTTGAAATATGTTACATATTCGTATTTGATGACAATTGAATGACGTAGACTACAACACTATAGACTTCTTTGAGAAGTAATTCTTTCTTGTTTTAAGATTTAGAATGAAAGGTTCTCTTGATGCGAAATAAATGACACTTACTGAGGCAACCAAAAATGGGGCCCAACTAAAGCTGTTGTTTTAATTGTTTTAAGAGGCACACAACAGTGCTGCTTAAAGCCACATTCTTTACACTCTCTGAAACTGCACCCTGGAAATCTCAAGAAGCCATATTGTTTAGCAGAGTGAACATTCAAGTTTCTAAATCTTGTTTGAGTGCCTGAGCAGTGAATTAACGATTTCCTTCCGTTGCCTCCTGTGACAGGTTGCCATAAAAATCATCGATAAGACCCAGTTGAACCCCACTAGTCTTCAAAAGGTAAATGTCGAAATGACTACACATGCTTTTTTGGTCTCAATGCAGTTTGTCTTCTTTTGGGAGGGGCTGGCTGCAATTATATCTGAACTTTGGGAAACATATGCAAATGTCCTCGGAAGACTTGTTTGTGTGCCCAAATATTTAGGAATAATCCTGTTGAGCGTGAAATGTCATGTGAAATGACCTTTTGCCTCATGTACTGTGACTCTGTAGCTCCTGCAAGTGTTGCTCAATCTGGGAAATTTGTTTCGGACGCCATGCCTTCGCTATTGTAATTGAGCTTTTGTGCACAGGATAAATGATTCCTCCGAAGTAGCTTTGCCGTTTTCTAACCGTTGTAGAAGTTTTTAGATACTGAGGTGAACACCCATGATGAATTGATACTGTGATACACACACACACACTACCAGCCCTCACCACAGAAAGCGATAAACTGTTTGAAGTGTATCTTCACGTATGGCCTTGTAGCACTGAGGTCTGAGGCAAAGCCCCCCGTTCCGGCGTCGGCAGAGCCTGTCTGCTTGGCGGGAAGCAGAGTGGGAGCTGGTTGGAGGAGCCCTCTGTGGTCTTTCTCAGAGGTTCCTAATAATAGCCCCCAGAGGAGAAATCAGAAAGGCCTGCTCGTACAATAACATGCAATTGGCACTACAAGCATGGAAAGAAAAGCTTTTTTTTTTCCAAAAGGGGTAGTGTGTGTGTGGGGGGGGGGGGGCTTGACCTGTAGAACAAACCTAACCCTTTGCTGAGGTCCACTTCTCTCTCTAGAAAAAGATGTCGTTTTGTACCGTCGTCAAAGAGTTTTCAAATGCATGGCGAAGGAACACGTGCTTTGTCAATTGTGTTAAAAGGGATGTATGGGTTTATAAACACCATTTTGGGTGTTGCTCTTTTTCACACCTTTATGACGATTGCGATAAGGCCAGGAGCTTATTGCAGTTACTATTTTCCACTTTAAGCTCATGGCTGGACCCAGACACTGCCTTTGAACAAAACAGGTTGATAACATTCTCATAACGGCGAGGAAGGAACAGCTCCGGGGCGAACGCCGGTCCTCTGGCCTTTCGGCTGATTCAGAGGGTAGGGTTTTGAGGGCGAGGGGTAGCTGTTACGGAGCTTGTCTGTCTGCCTCTGTCACTGACTGTCCTCCCCTTCCTTCCAGCTATATAGATCACGCTGTCACATTGGGGTTGGTGAAAGACTGATGATGTCCCCCTCACTCGACCCTCCCCTTCCAGCCAAACGCACACACACACTCTCTCCATCACCAGCGCCAACCCCTATAATTAGCCAGCGCTTGTTTTTCCAGGCCATCGATTCAGTTTGTTTTCCATTCGACGGGCAATCGACATCCCCCGTGGCTCGGACTGTGAGCACAGGACGTGCGGAGGGGGCGGAGAGGGATAGAAGAGAGAGGTCGAGCAAGGCAAAGCGTCAATGAGCGATAGAACAAATCTTCTCTCTCTTTCTCCTACTTTTCTCACGTTCCCTCCTGAAGCTTGGCACCTTTTGCCTGGAACCCCAGTGCTTTCTTGGTAGACTACCAAATCTAAACGAATGGACCTTTTTGAGTTATAAAGTGGTCCTGGACTCTTAGACGACACCTAAAGCTTTCTGAAACAGTAGCCAGGTGTGGGCTGTGCCGGCACACTGCTGGCAGGAATTGGACTATCCCCAGTAGGTATCCAAATGGACCACACTTACATCATGGCATTCCAGTCCCTTCCAATAAGTACTGAAACCTCACTGGAGACGCATCCATAATGCATCAGTTTACTTCTGCCGGGAAACTGTTATGGGTTGTCCCAAGTCGTAATGGTTGCTTACTGGAAGCCCTCAGAGGGGGAGTTGGACTCCAGGTAACTTCCAACTGTCTGGTTCTTTCTCCTGTGAGGATCACTGGTCTCTCGTCACGTCCACTGTCGTATTGTAACTTGGGTTGTGGGAACATGATGGGGATGGACTTCAGTACAGACAGAAAATCTGTTGGATACACACACGGTGTGAGTGAGGCTTGCGCTCAGTCCTGTAATGGCATGAACGTGTTAGACTTGCAGATGGTTTTGTAAAAATAAATAAACCAAAATAAATCAACAAAAAAGCTAGCATAATGTTCTAAATGATGGCTATTCCTTGCCGCCAGAGCTTGATGCTCCAGGTTAAATTATTTAGGCAAGTTGCACTACTTTGCTAATTAGGGCGTAATTTATTGCATTCCCATGCAGATGACAGGGACTTTTTCTTCCCCTGCTGTCAGTCAGTCGATGCATGTGCTTCAATGTAGTCTTGCATACGTACTTGTCATTATCATCATCCATGACTGTCTGTTGCATTTGCACCGACTGTATTGTCTGGAGCTTTACGGTCACTATCAACGTGCTCATTGGCAATTCGCTTTCCCACGCAAGGTTCTTAAACGGTTGTCCGCTTTCTGGAACAAGACATGGACGCGCACTCATGGATTTTAATTGGCTGCTGTCCAGTGCCGGAATCCATGCGCAACATTTGCCTGAAATAGCTCAGGGTGCTTTTTTTCAATTCAATATTACGTCCAATGGCAAATGCAAAATCCCCTTGTCCTACAAGGTAAGCAAGTGTAGCACTTAAGGTACGGCATTAGTTTTAAGATCCCATCTGTCAAGGCAAAAAAAAAAAAATTATGTTGAGCAAGACCAAGTGTTCCGGTTGCATAAGCTGGATGCTGCCACGGGCACTGCCTGGGTTGCGTAACTGAACCGCTGGTGGGCGTCCCAGTGAGTCCGCCACCTCACTGCTCAGTGTGCTGGACGGGAGGCAGGTGAGGACACGGGGGGGGCTGTCCGTCCGTCAGTGACCTCGCTGTCCTCAGGACGGTTCAGGATCTCCCAATCATGCCGTTGATGAATCGGCGAAGCGGACAAACTTATTATTATTTATTGTTATTTGTAGCACCTCTTCAGTTTAGAGCTGCCGGGCCTTTTCCGGACAGATCTGCCGCTTGGATGCAACAAACCTTTTCATCAAAAAACTCAGTTACATCTCCTGCACCGAGCTTAATTCATTACCAGACAACTCATCATTGAACATCGTCTGCATTAGGAAAAAAGCTTTTGACTTTAGAAGTGTGGATTAAAAATAACTGCCTGGGAACAGCTCTGGATTGAACGAGGATTATGCAGTGAAGTGCGGGCAAAACAATGCTCGTCCGAGGTCATTGCTGCCCAGGGCAGAGCCTGCGATTCACTGACAGACAACATTTTATTTTAGAACGGTAGTCGAGGGATTAAAATACTCTGTCCACCCACACATCCTTGGACCTCATTCAGACAATGGCCACCTTTTGTACTGATAAGACCTTTTCCCACCTCCAGCCCCACCACCCACCTCCAGCCCCACCACCCACCTCCAGCCCCACCACCCACCTCCAGCCCCACCACCCTCTCAACCTAGCTCGTCAATCTGCTCGTAGACTCTTTGTCGTAGATATTTTCATTTGCTTCGGCATGACTTCCCTTTTATATAATCGGAGGGTGTAGGAGGAGGGCAGTGCTTGGAAGGTCCAGCTCTCCATTTTAAGAATGATGTTTTGTATTCTGTTGTTACCTCTGCTCACTGTAACACAGCAATCTTCCCCTGGCGATCGATAAAGTGATACTCTGAACTCCTTCTACGCTGCTGTGCTGAGGTCAGATACCGAGGATGGTTGATAGAAGTGAAGACCCAGAGTCTAAAGGAGACACATAAATCAAAAGGCCCACAGTTTGGAAGCGGCTAAAAGGCCTGTAACGTTATCCGTTCGCTGTTCCCTGAGGGTCGCATTGGTCGGCTTACAGTGTGTGGGTGGGTATGGGTGTGTGTGTGTGTGTGTGTGTGTGTGTGTGTGTGTGTGTGAAGGGGTTAGGGAGGATATGACTAGAAAACGTCAACATGTGTTATATTGCCAGGTGGTATGTCTCTCAGCACCCTAGTGTTCAGTAACCTTATCCACCCATTCACCGACACAAGTATGTTTCATCAACCATTGAAACTCAAATGTCTATGTTGACCTTTTTCTGTGATTTTTAGCATCTAAAATATCAATCCAAAAGTCTATTAGGTCTAGACAAATCATTTCAGGGGAAATGTGGAACAGTATCCTTCCTGGTGCATGCTTGAACAGGTTTAGTACCCCCCCCCCACACACAGGAGTGTCATGTCAAGGCATAACTCAACAAACAGGTGAATACGCAACTGTCCTGAGGCAGGGAGGACTTCCTTAATAATTGATGGATCCTCTGGAACGCTCACAGGAAGACCGGGGCGTTGTCTGTCGTCCCTCAGCTATGTAGGCCAGTCCCCCTCCTGTCAGTGACCTCATAGTCGTGTACATCACCCCGGCAACAGCAGCAGAGGAGACTGATAAGAGGGAGGAAGAACGAGAGAGAGAGAGAGATTGCGTCCCATTTGTTTACTCATCTGTGCAGCTATTGTGTCTGGAACCAACCGGCGAGTTCTCATAACGTCTGAGAGGCCTGTCTGGCTTTTGAGTATAGCTCGTTTTTCCCCTTTTTCTTTTTCTTTTTTTGAAGAGGTGGGGGTCACTTCAAAGGTAGAAGTTATTTTGCGAGCTTGCTTTGTGTGAAGCCAGCCATGCATCCTCTTGCTTCATTTTTTTTTGTGGGGGGGAGGGGGTTTGGTTACTTTGTTCTCTGGTGTTCCACTCCGCTGATGTCTTCCAAGACTGAGTCACCAGGCTGTCTTCCTCGCAGTGTGGGCTGGAACAGCAAGGCTGTCACCGGCTGGCAAATGTCACTGGAGCACACTGGAAGTGAGGTTGTGGGCAAAGCAATAGCACCAAGACATTTCAGTCCTTTTGTGTAGGCTTATCATTCTACCTGCGTATCTATGCTCTCAGTGTGAAAGGTGTAAATTAATACATTGGATAGATGCAATAAATAAACAAACTAAAGTTCTAAAGAATGGATAGTGTTCTCCGCTACGCCAAGTGCTGATGGAACCTTTTTGATGGTAAGTTCACGTCTTGAACAACAGAGGTTTATCTGGGGAAGGGGGACAATCGAGGTGTCATTGTCGACCTCAGAGTGGAGGGAGGCAGTTTAATTACGTTGATAGACCGGCTCGGGCAAGAGCTTTTCCCACGTAACCTAGTTATGTTGAGGAGGCATAGCTTGTGAGGGGTTTGTGAGACTGTGGACCAGGTTTTGAATTGTAACATCAGCAAGGGTATTGTCAGGCTCCGCGGAGGAAAACCAGGCTTGTGAGTGGTTGCTCTTGGCCAGACCGACTCGCTCACTCTCTCTCTCCTACGCTCTCTCGCTCTTTCCCTCTCTCCTTATACTCTCTCTCTCTCTCTCTCTCTCTCTCTCTCGCTCTTTCCCTCTCTCCTTATACTCTCTCTCTCTCGCTCTCTCTCTCTCTCTCTCTCTCTCTCTCTCTCGCTCTCTCGCTCGCACTCCAGAGGCACTCTGCCATCAGATGTGACTGGAACATTTCCTTTCCTGTTATTCTTTCTCCACGAGCAAAAGGTGGTTTTGCCCTACAATTATTCTTCACACATTTTCCTCCTCTCTTACTTTTTCTCTTTTTATTCACTTTACACGACACAATTTTAATTTCAACAAAACCCTGATTTGCAACCCCCAACACTAGTCACCTTTGCCTTGTGTTTACCTGACCCAAAACCTCTCTGCAGCACTCGGCTCGAGAGAACATTTCATTAGTCAGCGCTGTGACTGGCGCACCTTTTTTTAAAAATGTATTCTTAGTAGTCTCGCCAGGGTTGTCGACAAGTATCTTTTCTGCCCCTAATTCCCTCAGTGGGGTTTGACCTTGAAGGTATTGTCTGGTTCATCTCATGTGTTAGAGAGAGTGGGTATCGGGGCCGGTAGCAGTGTAGGCTCAGGGGAGGAGAAGGGACACACACACACACACGTTGAAGTTTCATCTCCAGCAGCCTGTCCCTCGTTGACCCGCAGAGGCAGACGAGGCAGCCTCACCACTGAGAAACGAGACTCTATCACTCACTCACTCTCTCTTTCTCTCTCTCTCACACACACACCCTCAGCCGGGCCAGCCTGCTTCCTTCCTCCCCGGTCAGTGTTTGTGAGACGATGTGTCAGCCATCGCAACCGGGCCTTTGTTTATCATCAATTTCCATGGCCTAGAACCAGAGGTGAAGGGGTCCTGACATCTACACAAACTTTTTTTACTAAAGAGAACCGCAAAGTTTACTAGGGTAAACCCCTGGAAAATGAGAAATGAAATATCTGGTTTTCTTTCCTCCGGTGTTTTATGATATTGTTTACCCGTTTTATAAGGACATTCTCTTAGTTTGGCCACCTCGCCGACATGAGGAGAGAGAGGTCCCATTTCCCAAGGATGTTGTTATTGTTGTTCCATCAGGTCAGTTCAGACACGGAAGGTGACTGGACGAGACACCGGTTCGTCTTAACAAACCGCCCCCCAACAAAAGAGTCTCAAGATGTACAAGACGTATACAAAAGAGACGAGCCTCATTACAACCGGAAAGTTCCACCTCTTCTGCGCGGCTTGTCGAACAGCACAGCAGCTGTCTTTCCCTCCTGAGTATAGAACAGTCTCGACCGGGACTGTGTTGTTTCCTGCACTGCGTTGCAAGCGCAGGAAAATGGGTCACTCGTGGAAGTGCCTTTTTCGTTCTGGCTCCCCGCCGGGCTTGCCTTCCCTCCCTCGTTCGGCACGCTGCACACCCGACGGAGTTGGCCTCTCGCGGAATCCCTCCCCTCATCTGCGGCCGTGTCTCGTGAGGTTATGGTGGCGTCGTGACGGCTGGAGGGTCTCTCCGAACCTGCTCCTGTGAGGGGGCGCCCGTCGACACCCAGACGTCAAAGAACTGGATCCCACGCCGGTGTTTGACACAGAATAGTGCACCAGACGTGTTCGATTTCACCGTTTACATCTCAAGAGCCCAGCTTTTGTTTGCTTAATGTTCTTGGACTGTCAAGGTCAAACCACAATTGCTAAAGCCAGCCAGCCAGTTATAAACAAGTTGGGTCTGCTACAACAGAAGCTCTATGTCTTGATGTGTGGGTACACTCTTCAGAATAAGCTTGGATTTGGAGCAGTAAGCCTAAAGTTGTCAAAAATGTTTCACGACACTCTAATCCCTTCCCATGTCTGTTCCAGTTGCATACCTTGTATAACTTAAGAGGTCCTATGAACCAACACACACAAGGTCTGGTTGTCAGGCCAAGTGAGTTTGGCCTAAGCAGGTAGTTCATGTACGTGTTTACATGAAGGGAAGTGTGTGTTATCATGGGTCAGTGTGTGTGTGTTCTTCAGTATACGAGAGGACAGCCTGCAGTTGCTGACCACAGGCATTATTGTCTTGCTCCACAAGAGGAAGTGTTAATAAGCCTGACTCCCTAGCCAGCCCCTCTGGGCCGTACACAAACAACCCCGCTATCCAACACAACAACACTGATAAGCCACCCAGCATCCAGCTCCAGATAACTTGGCACTCACCCAGCTTTCACAGGTCATAAGATATTTTTTTTCCTCAGTTAATTGTTATTTTACCTGGCAGGCTCTTTAATTAACATTTGCATGACATATCAGGTCAGTTGACAGCTCATAGTTATGCTTTTAGCTTACTATTTATTTACTTGAATCACTTGAATTGTCGTTCCGATAACTTGCTGAATAAATTAACCGATAATGTAAAGTCAGTTGACATAACCTGAATTAAGTTTTGAACGTTTGTTTTAGCGTTGAAATAGACGGGGAATAGCTTTATCATAATAGGACCCAATTTTGTTGGGTTTGTTCTTGCAAGAATGCAATTCCAGTCTGATATTTCTAGCAACCCTTCTCTAGCCTTCCAAAGAAAAGCTGTATAATTGCTTTTCCGACTATTTGAAGGGACCCATTTGATTTGACAACCGTGCTGCACGCTTTACATTTATCTTTTGCTGTCAAAATATCACCTCATATCTAAACGCTGTTTTTCCAGTTTCGATTACCTTTCTTTCTATTTTTGCTGCTGAGGAACCGACAGAAGTTTGTGTGGACGGTGCTCCAAGCAGTGTGTTTCTTCAGGGAGGCGTGCATCACATCTGAGCGCGTAGATGCCCATGACCTTGCATGTCTGAACAGGCAGGCGTGTTTGTGCTCTCCGGGGGCTTGCGCAGGGACGCCCCGCGCCCCGCCGGGCACCGGCGCTCGCCCCGACGCTCTCGCCGCTGCTCTCCAGGTAACCGTAGCGATGGCCGTCGGCTCGCGACGCGTCGCCCTGGCCGTACGTCAGCGGGGAACTGGGTCGCGGCTTACCGCAGGGGACCCCCTTCCCCACTCCCTTGGCGAGGTGCTCGTAGTGTTGGAGGGGACTATAAACAACCCTGCTGCACATGACCTTAGCTGGATAAGGAGTCGACAGGGCATGGCTGATCCTGACAACACTCCAAACAGCCAAGCCTCCAAAACACCAAACCAAGAGCAGACTGGGGTCCAGCCCTCATCCACTCCACACCTGTCACATGACATGTCACCGCGACGCTGGCACGAAGCCAGGAACACTGGTGTGCTGTAAAAGCGAAATGGCTTTGGGGCCACCCTGGATGGTCTCCAGGTCCCTCTCCTATGTGCAAGTAGCAGACTATTCAAGGCCCCCAAACTGTTACCTGCTGTTACCACGGTCGGCTACCGACAAACCTGGACTCCTACACGATTCGTAATCCTTTCAGATACTTTCACTGTGCTCCAGCGTGCCTTAAATTGGCTTGTGTCCATTTTTGGAGGTTCAGCTTGGTTTTCTGCTAGGTGGTGTGGTCTGTTCACTTGGTTCTACCGGGTGAACTCCAACAAACCCTTTTTTCCCACTAGTGTTCTAATGATTTGGAGCACGCCTGCAAATTGAAGTGCTACCAGTGACCTTGTTGACTCTGGCCACACTTTTTGAGAGGTCAGCCCCGCAGACCACAGAAACAAAGACTCCTAACTAGAGCAGGTTCCATTCAATGTATTTTGTTGGAATTGATCATTCCATATCCCCTTAGTTTACTTAAGTACTCTCTTTTAGTGTCTTGAAGTGCCCCAATTACCCCAATTACGTTACATTTTTTATGCGCTTTATCTAGACATATTGATAGCGTGACGTTTTAAATGTCACAAAAAACGGATGGAGAAGGCAAGTCAAAACAAAACGCAGAGAAATGGAGAAATGGAGGCCTTAGACATAGAGATGGATGTCAGGGAGCCGTGGAGAGCAGGAGAGTGGAGGAGAAGAGGGCAGGAGAGGGATAGAGAGTGGAGGAGAAGAGGGCAGGAGAGGGATAGAGAGTGGAGGAGAAGAGGGCAGGAGAGGGATAGAGAGTGGAGGAGAAGAGGGCAGGAGAGGGATAGAGAGTGGAGGAGAAGAGGGCAGGAGAGGGATAGAGAGTGGAGGAGAAGAGGGCAGGAGAGGGATAGAGAGTGGAGGAGAAGAGGGCAGGAGAGGGATAGAGAGTGGAGGAGAAGAGGGCAGGAGAGGGATAGAGAGTGGAGGAGAAGAGGGCAGGAGAGGGATAGAGTGGAGGAGAAGAGGGCAGGAGAGGGATAGAGAGTGGAGGAGAAGAGGGCAGGAGAGGGATAGAGAGTGGAGGAGAAAAGGGCAGGAGAGGGATAGAGAGTGGAGGAGAAGAGGGCAGGAGAGGGATAGAGAGTGGAGGAGAAGAGGGCAGGAGAGGGATAGAGAGTGGAGGAGAAGAGGGCAGGAGAGGGATAGAGAGTGGAGGAGAAGAGGGCAGGAGAGGGATAGAGAGTGGAGGAGAAGAGGGCAGGAGAGGGATAGAGAGTGGAGGAGAAGAGGGCAGGAGAGGGATAGAGAGTGGAGGAGAAGAGGGCAGGAGAGGGATAGAGAGTGGAGGAGAAGAGGGAGCTCCCGGGCGAGCAGGGGTTTCTGTGTCTGTGTTATTCTGTCGTTCCTATTTTCTGGGACGGCACACAGTTTCCTCAGTGTGTGGTTGTTGGCACGGCGCTGCCGGCCTGTCTGGGACGCCAGCACCTTTTGTTCTGTGTTCTCTCTCGCTCGCTCTCGCTCGCTCTCCCTCTCTCTCGCCCTCACCTCTCGCTCGCTCTCGCTCTCGCCCTCATCTCTCTCTCTCTCTCGCTCTCTCGCTCTCTCGCTCTCTCGCTCTCTCGCTCTCTCTCTCTCTCTCTCTCTCTCTCTCTCTCTCTCTCTCTCTCTCTCTCTCTCTCTCTCTCTCTCTCTCTCTCTCTCTCTCTCTCTCTCTCTCTCCATCCCCCTCACCTCTTTCTTTTCTCTTCTGTCTCATTGCTCATCCTCCAGTGCTGTCTTGTTTCATTTCTTTCTCTTTTCCTGTCTCTGCCTTTTTCCTTTCTGTTGTCTCTCTAAGAAAAGAATGACGCTGGAACAGACTGCAGATGATCCTCTCTCTGTCTCATCTCATAATCACTGTGTGTGAGAGGAGAGCATGCGTTTCGACTCACAGGACTGGAGTCAATTATTTAGAATCCTCCAAACTGCCTCTTCCCTTGGGTGACATTAAACACCCGCACGCACGCACACACACACACTGTATACCCACATGCACCACACTCACGGATGCATCCACTCATACACACAATGCTGTAAATATACATCTATTTCTGTGAATAGTTATTGGTCAGCAGGTCATAGCAGGTATGATCACTTGCCTAGAGATTCGCATTCTAAGCCCTCGTGCAGTAAAACTCTAGGCAGGCCCTGCCTTGAACACGCAAACAAGAGCTTGTGTCCACATGGGTGACGCACGCAAACACATCTGCTCCTACATTCTCACACACACAAACACACACACACACACACACCCGTAAATACTTGTGCATAATTACTTTCAAGTACACACAGACGCATATGTGCGGCAGACTCTGTAAAAAGTCCCATGCGCCTGCACACACACACACACACATGTACATGCTGGTAGGGATGTCTCCATGCTTCCAGATGTCATGGTGGCCTGGATGCTCTGATGCTTCATTACAGTGAAGCATCAGAGCAGCAGCAGAAGTCCTGCTATGTCCCTGCAGCTCGCAGTGTGTGTCAAGATTTGTCTGAGAGGGTGGGGTGGGGGGGGGGGGTGGGGGGTGGGCGTGGGGGGGGAGGGAGGGGAGGGGAGGGGAGTAAGTGCTCAAAGGGGGGAAAAAAGATTTCGGAGTCCCTGGTGACTCCGACACCTATGGTTCCCACTAGAGACGAGCTGGATTGGCGACCGGGCAGTCAAACACAAGGATACGCACCCATGTCAAGATCAAAGGTGTGTGTGTGTGTTTTCATTCGTCGTATAAGCCGTTACGGGTGGACACGGTGTGTTTCTCGAGGTGTTAATGTGCGGGCATGTGCAGACGGCCAGGCCCCCCCCCGTCACTTTATGGATGTTCCAGTCTAGAACCCCCCCACTCTCTTCCCTTATTCCCAAGAATCCTGAGTACAGCCAACACACACACACACGGACGCCTTTTCATTCCAGGAAAACGGCACCTCTCCTAATATCACTCTCTGTCTCGCACGCACGCACAAACCGCAGGTTCATAAAGTGAAAAAAGTACAACCTTGCTGGCTAGACACTGCCAGACTGTGTGTGCATTCTGCCGTGTGTGACGGCAGGTGGTGTGTATGTGTGCCAACACACACGGGCAGTTTAGTGTGTGCTGCGCGTGTTCGTATGTATGTGTGTGTGCGCATAGCTTTTGAGGTGACATCTCTGAATACCAGTGTACCTCAGTGAATCACCCCCCACAGCGAAGAAGGCAGATGTTGCTGAGGCAAAGTGGTAAAATATCACACACACATACACACACACTTCAGGGTGCTTCTGTCTGGAAACCCAAAAAGTGTGTGTGCATGCGTCTGGCTGCTTTCCGCATATCTGTGAAGGAGGGTCGTGTATGTGTGTGTGTGTGTAATTAAAACTCCATGATTAGTGCTGACCAGAAGAAGCTGGCTCCAGGCTCTAGTTTGTGATCTCTCCTTCCCTCAGGAGCAGGTCTCACCAGTCCTCCTCAGCTTCCTAGCTCCCTTCCTCCGTCCTCCTCCTCCTCCTTTTCTCTCGTCCCTCCTCAGGAGAACCTGGGTTGACTGGCAGGGAGAAGCTGTTGAGCTTCTTCTCTCAAATTCATTTCTTAGGGACTCAGAAAAAAAAGAATGACACGTGAACAGACTGGAGATCCTCCTCTCTTGTCTCTGTGTCTCTTTGTCTCTCTCTCTCTCCCTGTCTCTCTCTCCCTGTCTCTCTCTCTCTCTCTGTGTCTCTCTCTGTCTCTCTCCATGTCTCTGTCTGTCTCTCTCTCTGTCTCTGATGAAGAAAATGTTTTGTCCGTCTCTTCATAAACGGAGTGACTAAGTTCAGTTGACTTCTGGATTTTAATACGTATTTATCAATCTGCAGATTGGGAGAGAAAACCAGACCTCTGACAATAAATGACAACACAACACCAGGCTTAGGTCTCAATCATGTCTCTCTCAGCTCTGAAAGCCGGAGGACCATCTTTTATAGGGCACAGGAATGTAAACATAGATAGTGACAGTCAGGTAGTAATGACGTTACAACAGTCTCAGAGGAAGAGATTCACAGCTCCCAACACATGACCACTCAGACTAGAGAGATCATAGTTGGCGCTCTCCTTGTAGTCATGACAAAGGACGTTTACCCAGTACTTTCTCCTGATCACGAACATCTATTAACCCTGACACAATCTACTCTTATTAATAGCAAGCTTACATGAGAACATACTAACTAGTATCCAATGACTAGTTATATTGATTAGTGAATAATGTAAGCACACCGGAAATCGCAATTTCTTCCACAGTCCCTCCCACTCTCTCTCCATCTCCTCAGTATGTGTCTCTCTCCCTCACACGTGCACACTCCCCGACACGGCCCGACACAGACCCGAGGCCACGTCTGAGTGGTCAGAAGGTCTTGGAGAGGATAGTCACGTCTGTCCACCGGGTCAGCGTGCTAAATGTGGCGTTTGGAAAGGGGGGCGCCCGTGTCGCCCAGCCCCTGTGATTCCCCCCACGCCTGCAGCCCGGCGAGGCGTGAAGGACGGCGCCGCAAGGGTTCGAATCCCAGTACGAACTTCCATCGCCTAAATATCACCCTGATATCGCAAAGGATGCCATTGTTGACTTCATAGACCCCCCCCACCCCCTTGATTGAAACCTCGTTCGTCTTTTAATCGTGGGATTTTTCTATCGATATTTGTCGGAAGACGTTCGGAAGCCAGGGAAATACGGCGAGGCGTCTTCTGACGTACGGTTTGAAACGGAGGTCCGGCGTTGGTGGAGTGAGGAGGCGGACGTCATCGCGTGACCTCGTTTTCTCCGTGTGCGTCAACGAAGGTGTGTGTGTGCGCGCGCGTGTGTCTGGAGGGAGTTTGAGTGTCTGCGAGGAGGAGAATGTGCAGAGAGGCGTGTGAAGTGGTATATGTGTAGAAGCGCGGAGTAGTGTTTTTATGCGTGTGTGTGGGATAAAGGCCCGCTTGCTCTAGTCTGAAACTATGTAAAGGGCCGAGTTCTGCCAGGAAGTTAAACCTAAGGCTCGTGTACACACACACCTCGCATATAATAACACACTCTCGCGTCACGACTCATGTGTACAAGGGCTCCACAGTCACAACCGTAACCTTCCTTGGAGAGCAGGAGAGAGAGAGACATAGGGACTGAAGGGGAGAGAGAGAGCAGAAAAGATGGAGTGGGGGAGGAGAGAAACTGGACTATGGTGGGGGGGGGGGGGGGTCACAGGGAGAACGGAAATGAAGGCTGGCGACACACAGAGAAGAGAGACCTCGGCCTGGACTCACACAGTGGAGGTTCAGCCCCATCCTTCCTTTCCTCCCCTGCCCTCTCCGTCTCCCCACGTCCATCTCTCTCACGTCCGTGAAGGACAGAGGGAGGAATGGATTCAGATTGTCCCCGCTGCAGGGCCCTGTCCTTTTCCAAGGGTCTCTTATTGGAACTGTATCAGGGGGGAAAGAGATGAGAAGGCAAAAGGGCGTTGAGGAAAAGAATTGAGAGAGGGACAGAGAGAGGGACAGAGAGAGGGACAGAGAGAGGGACAGAGAGAGGGACAGAGAGAGGGACAGAGAGAGGGACAGAGAGAGAGGGACAGAGAGAGGGACAGAGAGAGGGACAGAGAGAGGGACAGAGAGAGGGACAGAGAGAGGGACAGAGAGAGGGACAGAGAGAGGGACAGAGAGAGAGGGACAGAGAGAGAGGGACAGAGAGAGGGACAGAGAGAGGGACAGAGAGAGGGACGGACAGAGAGAGGGACGGACAGAGAGAGGGACGGACAGAGAGAGGGACGGACAGAGAGAGGGAGGGACAGAGAGAGGGAGGGACAGAGAGAGGGAGGGACAGAGAGAGGGAGGGACAGAGAGAGGGAGGGACAGAGAGAGGGAGGGACAGAGAGAGGGAGGGACAGAGAGAGAGGGACAGAGAGGGAGAGAGAGAGATAGAGAGGGACAGACAGAGAGAGAGAGGGACAGACAGAGAGAGAGAGAGGGAGAGGGGAATTCCCCCTTTGTGCGCACGACGCACGGCAACCTTCGTCGACAGCTGCCCAATCCCGTCGCCTCCACGTCGGCGGGGGTAAAATAGGTCGTCTGCGCCCAGCCGGCCAATCCCGCGACCCGAGAGCGAGTGACATGATTCTGGTCGTCCAGTCATGAGGGGAGGAAGGAGGAAGGGAGAAGGAGAGAAAAGGGACAAAGGGAATCTGGGCCGCGTTTCACAGGAAGTCCTAGTCTCGTTCTCCGTCTGTCTCTGTAACTCTCAAATCTCTCTTTCCATAGTTCACCATGTGGTTCTTTGTGGGAATCGCCAGTAGGAAATGAAACTGTGTGTGTGTGTGATGGCGGTCGAGGCCAGACTTGACATAAATAGGCATTGCGAAGAATATGCCATTGTCGATGGCATACGGAAACCAACTGGTAACCGGTGTAACCCTCCGCGGTAGAAACCGCAATACAAAAGTAACCAGCAATGAGCCCAGTTACATTTCAGTAACTAATGTTACTTTTAAGTAACTTACGAGTTACACTAGTGGTTCCCGTCAAAAGGAGTGGAATTCCACAGTCACTTCACTGCTCACCACTCAGTCTAAACTCTGTTTTTTGTGTGTTTTCCAGCTCTTCAGGGAAGTCCGAATAATGAAGATCTTAAACCATCCAAACATCGGTAAGTGCTCTGGGAGAAGAAAAAGAAAAAGGACACCGAAAATCCTCCTAATGTCACATGCCTGAGAGGGATAGCGAAAGCTTACTTCAATTCAGGAAATTCGGTCGACACATTCAGAAATAGTCTTGGCATTTTGTGAATCGCATTTCCATTCATGAGCTGAGTGAATGAATGAATGAATGAATGGGTGTGTTTTCCATCCATCTGCTGTTTGGATGTTTGGGAATCTCTCTATTTTGATGGGTGACATTGGCATTCCCCTCCCCCATCGTGTTTGAAAACACACACACATACGCACACACAAAGAGAGGCACAGACGGGCTTTTGTGCCTCCTGGAAAAGGGTCACTGTGTGTGTGTGAGAATGGGAACAGCCTGGGAAAAGACTGTGGAATTCCTGGACATGGATTAAGATCCAGATGGGGTTGGGAATGTCTATTTGTGTGTGTGTGTGTGCGTTCCCTTGAATGAACGTGTGTGTGTGTGTGTGTGTGTGTGCGCGTGTCCATCTGACATCTCCTGCTCCTGACCCCCCACCTTCACACACACACACACCCAATATTCCTATAAATCACTTCTGGACGGCGCATGTCAACACGTGCGTGCACACGCCCACCCAGATCGGGACGGCCCTATAAAAGACGGCATATGACCTTCTTCTGTAGTAGACGTGAACTTGTGTGCAGGGGCCATCCGTACCTCTGTGTGTGTGTGTGTACATGTGCCAAGCCCATGCATAACGATATGAGCGTCTGCCACACCTCTCTCTGGTCAACAACACAGCAGGGGGAGGGGATGTCAGAGGGAGGGTGGAGGGGGAGGGGTTTGAATGAGAGTGAGGAGGGGAGACTAGCAGGTGCCGATGGGGGGGGGGGGGGGGGGGGAGGGAGGGCAGGGGCGTTAAGATATTAGCATCCCCTCACCCCATAACGCTCCCCTCCCTCCCCCCTTACTCCCCCACGTCCCCCATCAGCACCTGCCAGTCGTCTCTCGTCACTCTCATTCAGAAAAGCAGGATAATGGACCTCCATCACTCAGCTTCCGCCCCCTCAGCTATATCCAGCATCACGGCCCCCCCCCCCCCCTCTCCTCGTGTGTGTGTGTGTGGTCACACCAAGGCCGGGCTTGTGCGTGTACCCGCGGGGGAAACGGGGATAGCTCCGGCAGCAGGGGAAATTGAGAGAGAGAGAGAGAGAGAGAGGGAAAATGATTAAACATAAAAAAATAAATGAACCCTCAGGAAGTTGAACGGAGGTGTTGGACGCAGGCAGGGGGGGGGGGGGAGGGGGGAGGGGGGGGAAAATTTCCGGTTGTCTCCGGAACCGGGAAGCGCGCTCCTTTTATGGTCGTTCCCCCTAAACCAGTCCTGGTTTTCATTCGTTGCTTTCGGTGCGTCTGACAGCCAGGCTGATCGGTTGCCGGAGGTGACTGAGGTGGTGGAGGTGTGTGACTCACGGTGGTGTGGATGAGTAATGCACAACCACCAGACCTGAGTCATCCTCCTCAGGGTCATCGCTAGTCTTTAGCTTAGTGGACAGATAAGGACTCTTACAAAGGATTAGAACCTGTCTGTGTGTGTGTCTGTGTCAGTCCTTTGGAAAACCAAGTAGGGAGTAGAGATTGAGAACGGATGACATCCGTTCCATCAGATCCCATCAGGATCTTCTGATGAACCATGCTGGTGGGATTCGTCTGGCTTTGTGAACACCCACACAAGTAGAGCGCCCCAAACCGACTCACGGTTCGTGTCCTCAACAAAGACGCAACGGTCCGCATCTGCCATCGGCTCCTCGTGCCCGCAGCCTCCGGCCTCAATCCGCCCATGACGCGCGCTCGGAGATCGTCTGGTCGGGCCTGAGGAATGTCACCCCTGTGGGCTCTCTCCGTTCTTTCTCTCTTTCTCGTATCGGTCGCGTCTGGCGCTCGAGTCCCTCTCTCTCTCTTCTTTTTTCCTCCCTCTGACCCAATTCCTCTCCGCCTCCCTCCATTCCTCATCTCATCCTCCTCCCCCACCCCTCCGCCGAGCCAGGTAGGTCAGCACGGAAGGAGGGGCGGGGTAGGTGGAGGCAGGGGGGGCAGAGAGAGAGAGGGGGGGGGGGGGTCAGCGGATTGAAACGCACCGCGGTGGCGAAATCGCGACGCCGGCGAGGCGCGTCGAGTCAGAATTAGATCTCCTTCGAAAGAGAGGGGGGGGAGGAGGGCGGGAGGGACGGACGCAGGGAGGGAACGGGCGGCGCTACGGATGGAGGGACACAGCGGAGGAGGGTCAGAGAGAGGGAGGGAGAGCGAAGCGGCTCCACACAGGAGGAGAGGCGGAGAAAGGGATGAGAGGAGGGGAGGAGAAGACTCCGGAGGGGAGTGCAGGCAGCCGAGGAGCTGGTTTAGGAGTGCTCCTGTCTGTGTGTGTTTGTGTGTGTGTTTGTGTGTATGCGTGTCCTTCCTGTCTTGTCTGAAGCCCTGACTTTGTCTCCCAACTCCCTGTTCTACAGGCACACTCGCGCCTCCTGTCCACACACACACCACACACATGTGACACACACACACACAAGGGCAGAAGCCAGAGCTGGGTGCTAGTGTGCCGTGGGAGAGAGATCTCTGGCCCTCTGGGCCTGGTTGTTATGTGGCAGCAGGCAGGAACACCACAGCACTCTCTACACACACACACACACACACACACTTTTCCTCTTTGTCTCTCACATCATCTGTCCCTGTTTACACGCATAAACACACAGGCTGCTCACCAGCATGGCACGAAAAACCACGATTAACCGATCCTCTCTCTCCCCTCCACCCTCCCCCCCCCCCCCCCCCCCCCACAGTCAAGCTGTTTGAGGTGATCGAGACGGAGAAGACCCTGTACCTGGTGATGGAGTACGCCAGCGGAGGTGAGACACGCGTTCACCTCAACACGGCGTGACGCCCGACGCACGCCACGGCGTAGAGAAACGTGACGCGTGGCGTGCGTCCTTCGACGGTCCAGTCTGCCCGCCGTCTCCCTGGGAAGGCTGTGGCGGTCGCAGGCAGAGTGTGCTGACCCATCCTTGTGCTTGTCTTTCCAGGGGAAGTGTTCGACTACCTGGTGGCGCACGGACGGATGAAGGAAAAGGAGGCCAGGGCTAAATTTAGACAGGTACTGCAGTGGACTGGATTCGGGCTGAACACACACACACACACACACACACACACACACACACAGACAAACACAAACACACGGATGCATGGGCCATCACATAGATATGCGCACACACACATACACACACACACACACTTCAAATGGCCTAGGTTCAAAGCCAGGCCACTCCTCTCACATCTCCTCCGGTTAGGGACGAACTCACACAAACACATACACACGCACACACGCACGTTTTATCAATGCACACGAACACACTGACACACACACACGCGCGTTTTCACTTTACACACTGACACACGCACGCCTCTCTTTAAAGGCGTCAGACTTGGCTCGGCGGAACTCGAGGAGGGATACAAACCCCATTTTACCCACCCAGGATCTCCCGCGTAGCCTTTATAGGCTGTCATATAACCCTCCTTGGACTAGATCTCTGAGTCCTCTGGCGGTGTGTTAGACAGGGGGCCGGGGGAAACAAAGAAAGGCGAATGCGAATTTGGACGTCGGAGCGCCGTACGCATGTCTGACACGGTCGAGAAGCGACATAGTCCAATTGTCGATGGCTCCACCGACCCCGTGCGTCGATCAGTGCGCCGCCCAACAGCCCATCGGACGACAGTATGCCGATCCAAATTCTGCGATTGGTTGTCGCTTGCCGGTACAGCGCATTCCTTATTAGGCCTTTTAGGGGTTCACGTTCGAGAGATTCCATGCTCTGACGTGTGCTGAAACGTTTTAAACAAACAAAAAAAATATATTAAAAAAAAGTGTGTATACAATTACATTTGTATATTGAAGGCTTATATATCTTTTTGTGGCTGAAGGAACGTGCAGTCCATATTTCCCTCAACATCCGGACGTCTTTTAGCCTCATTAAGATGTGGTGGCCGTGATCCAGCAGTGAAGCGTAGTACTAGCAGTCTGATATCTGCCTCTCAGGCTGCCTTCAACTCCCTCCTTCATAGGACACGGTAGAAAACAGGAAGGTGGGAGTGATTGAGGGAGAGGGAATGAAGTGGCAGAGAGCAGAGACACCTACATGGAGACGACCATTAGGGGATATCACATCGCTCCTCGTTCACTCTCCGACAAGGCTGTACTTCTCTCCCTCTGGCTCGCTCGTTCTCCTCAATTCTCCAACCTGTCTCTCATTTCACACACATGGAATATCCCTTCTACTCCAGCCAACCTATAGTGTATTGCATGCATGAATATGCCCCGGGGGGGGAAAAAGGGGGTGGGGGGTAGGGGGGGGGGGGGTCTCCCACGCTTCCAGACAGGGGCTGTCCCAGTCCACGCCCCTCCCCCCCCCTCCCCACTCCTGATTGGTGCAGCCCACGTGTCGCTGTGGAGATTGTGGGATATCTGGGTCGTGGAAAGGGAGGGAGGGAGGGAGGGGGAGAAGGGGTATACACGAGGGAGGAGAGGAGGCACTGCACGCTCGCCGCGTGAAAGGTTTCATCCCAGCCGTCTGTTATGGATGAGTGCAGTTGTGTGGGTGGGCGTTGTACAGCGCCGCGTACATGACAATTGCTGTACAATGTGTACAGCACAAGGCTGAGCCTCTCCGCGTGTGCGAGAGACTCCCCGCCGTGTACGTGTACGTGAAAACATGCCTTCCTCCCATCTACCATGGAGCACTCTGGGGAAGACTGTCGAAACGGTAGAAAAGCCGTCGAAATCCAACCGCTGTTAGAACGATGCATTTCGGTGTGCGTGTGACAGTGAACTGTTGAGGACAGAGGAGCCAAACCTTATGACGCACGTTACATGATCTATATGCACCCCCCCCCCCCCCCCCCCCCCCAATTTTTTTTTTACAACTTTCTAACACAACTTCTGTGTGCGCCCTTAACACCACACAGTTCGGCCAATCGATGGTGTTCCACGACAGTGTTCCCTGTCGGTCGATGCCACTGAGTGTGTTTTTGCCCCACTTGACAAATGTAGTTTTTTTCTTACTGAATATCCCCCCCCCCCTCCCCCACGATGCACAGTGGCGTCTACAGTGACGTGAATGTCCGTTTTCATGTCTTCATAAAACAACACAGACATGAGTTACATTTGCAAGATATCTGCCTTTGCATGGCCGTCTAAACAGCTTGCTTTCTCTCTCTCCGTCTCTCCCTGTCTCTCCGTCTCTCTCTCTCCGTCTCTCTCTCTGTCTGTCTCTCTGTCTCTTTGTTTTCTAGATCGTATCAGCTGTGCAGTATTGTCACCAGAAGCACATTGTGCACAGAGACTTGAAGGTAAGGACACACACACCGACAAGAAAACACAAAGTCATTATCACCTCCTGCTCCAACAGCAGGGGCTTCCCCTGCCGCATCGTGTTGGGATACCCGTGTGGGGTGCGTGTGTTTGTGTGTGTATAACTGACTGTGTGTGTGTGTGTGTGTTTGTTGAACAACGCGGCAGCGCTCTCCGTGTGGCGCGGTGCGCGCTCTGTTTCCGCTCAGCGGCACGTCCTTAAATGATGCATGGCCACAAGATGGGAGGGAGAGGAGGGGGAGGGATGGAGAGATAGGAGAGCGGGGAACGGTGGGGGAGTGTGTCCTGTGCACACCTCTCCTCTTGTCCTCCTCTTCCTCCGCTCCTGTTTTCTATGTCTCGGGTCTGAGCCATCATCCTTTCTCTCGCTTATTTCTCCCTCCCTCCCTCCCTCCCTCCCTTTCTCAGCTGAGGTTGATGCTTCACAACATTCTATTGAATTACAGAAATGCGTGTTTGGCACATCCATGCATATTGCATCTATCACCTTGGGTGATATAGCAGCATAGTTCAAGAAGTCTAGCCTGAACATTTTCACCGTTTGTATGTGTCCTGCCTTTTGATTTGAAAGAATAAAGTTTCTGCTTTGCCGAGTAAGCGCGTGTGTGTGTTCAAGTGACTGATGGATTTCGTAAGGTTTGCTAATATGGCCAAAAGTAAATGTTGGTGCATGTAGCCTACAGTATTTGTTATTGAGAAGAGCTTATAAATACATTCTCACTTGTCACTTACTGCACTCAGCAGACACATGCTACCTCTATCTCTCTTACACCCACACACACACACACACACACACACTCACCACCTCTTTCTCTATCCTCCCCCCCAGGCAGAGAACCTGCTCCTCGACGCCGACATGAACATCAAGATCGCCGACTTCGGCTTCAGCAACGAGTTCACGATGGGGAACAAGCTGGACACGTTCTGCGGCTCCCCCCCCTACGCCGCCCCGGAGCTCTTCCAGGGGAAGAAGTACGACGGGCCCGAGGTGGACGTGTGGAGCCTGGGGGTCATCCTCTACACGCTGGTCAGCGGCTCCCTGCCCTTCGACGGGCAGAACCTCAAGGTGGGTCCCAGACGGGGGTTGGGAGTGTGGGAGGGGGGGGGGGGGGGGGGGCGCGTGCGGGTCTGTTGGGGCGTGTGTGAGAGTGTGCGTGCGGGTCTGTTGGGGCGTGTGTGAGAGTGTGCGTGCGGGTCTGTTGGGGCGTGTGTGAGAGTGTGCGTGCGGGTCTGTTGGGGCGTGTGTGAGAGTGTGCGTGCGGGTCTGTTGGGGCGTGTGTGAGAGTGTGCGTGCGGGTCTGTTGGGGCGCGTGACGACCGTGGGGTTCACACAGCTGTGTGCACATGCTACTGGAAGGGATTGGTTGTCTCTCATTGGCTAATGATCACCATCAGTAGACAATGAGATTGGGGATGAGGATAGCCCAGTGGTAAAGCATTTGGCTGCCGATTCAAATCGGTCCCATGTCGCTTTGCATAAAAGCATCTGCCAAATTGATTATATTAAAGATCTCTCCCCCTCTCTCTCTCCCCCCTCTCTCTCTCTCTCTCTCTCTCTCTCTCTCTCTCTCTCTCTCTCTCTCTCTCTCTCTCTCTCTCTCCTCTCTCTCTCTCTCTCTCTCTCTCTGTCTCTCTGTCTCTCTCTCTCTCTCTCTCTCTCTCTCTCGCCCCTCTTAATCTCTCTCTCTCCCCCCCTCTCTCTCTCCTCTCTCTATCCCCCCCTCTCTCTGTCCTGCTCTCTCGCGCCTCTCTCTCCCCCCCTCCCTCTCTCCCCCCTCTCTCTCTCTATCCCCCCCTCTCTCTCTCTCTCCTGCTCTCTCGTGCCTCTCTCTCTCCCCCCTCTCTCTCCTCTCTCTTCCCCCCTCTCTCTCTCTCCCTCTCCTCCTCTCTCCCCCCTCTCTCTCTCTCCCTCTCCTCCTCTCTCCCTCCTCCCTCTCTCTCTCTCTCTCTCTCTCTCTCTCTCTATCTCTGCAGGAGCTGCGTGAGCGTGTCTTGAGGGGGAAGTACCGTATCCCCTTCTACATGTCCACCGACTGCGAGAACCTCCTCAAGCGCTTCCTGGTGCTCAACCCAGCCAAGCGGGGGACTCTGGAGGTGAGGGAGGAAGGCCAAAATGTAAATATGTCTCCGCTTACTACTACTTATTACTCCCTCCTTTTACTCCTCCGTGCACGTCAGTCTGGTCTTCCCTTTGTGGTTCCTTTTTTTTTTGCGTGCCTTTTGTCTGGTTCCCTCCTGTGTGGATGTTTAGGATGGGATGTGTTCTGTCTTAGGGCATGCATGCACACAGTTTCTCGCACATCCATTCACTCACTTTCTCACTTTCACACCCTCACTCACTTTCACACACACACTCACTCACTCACTCACTTTCACACCCTCACTCACTTTCACACACACACACTCACTCACTCACTTTCACACCCTCACTCACTTTCACACCCTCACTCACTCACTTTCACACCCTCACTCACTCACTTTCACACCCTCACTCACTCACTTTCACACCCTCACTCACTCACTTTCACACCCTCACTCACTCACTTTCACACCCTCACTCACTTTCACACCCTCACTCACTTTCACACCCTCACTCACTCACTTTCACACCCTCACTCACTTTCACACACTCACTCACTTTCACACCCTCACTCACTCACTTTCACACACTCACTCACCACAAACAATCCATTCCCACCCATACAAAACTCGATTGAGAATTGTTTTGTGTCTGACGTCTGGCACTGGCGTCCGAAACTCACTCACTGGATAGAAGGGAAAGAAGCCTAATGTCCGTGTTCAGACGCCATCTCTCCCTGCCAATAAGTCAGCTAGGGTCAGAAAAAAAAGTATGTGTTCTACCCAATAAATAATGGAGTAACTCTCCCAGCGTGCATGTGACCACTCCAGCATCCGTGTCCGGTTCCCCTCGACGGCACCCCTACAAGGGACACAAACATCCTTTTACAACCATTTCATGTGCAATGTTTTGGTTCTCTATTTTACAGTCTTCTATTCACCCTGAAGCGACGAAGATGAACTGTAGTGTTGAGGGCACTTAGACAGACAGAGTTTGTCTAATAGTGCATGTCCGTATGGAGCCATTCGAAAGAAACCTACTCAAATGAACATAACACCAGTTCAGAGGAGGACTGTAAAATGTAGTATCACCCCGGTAACGCTCGTTACTGAGAGTGGAGGCTGTCCTAAGTTGCTGCTTTTCCGTCGTAGCAAATCATGAAGGATCGCTGGATCAACGCCGGCTGCGAGGAGGACGAGCTGAAGCCCTTCGTAGAGCCTGAACTGGACATCAGTGACCAGAAGAGGATAGGTACAGTGTGCCCCCCCCCCCCCCCCCCCAGACACACAAACAGACTTATGTGACACATCACAACCACATGGAATAACACAGTAGCTTTGGGGAATAACGGAACTGTCGACTCGTGGAAGAAGGCAGTAAATCCATGAGATGCCGCATTAAAGTCACGGCGAAAGGTCGTAAATTCATGGGATAATGGAGTAAATACATGGGGGGGGGGGGGGGGGGGGGAACGGTCATTTAAATTTAATACCACAATGTCAGCCTGATGGATCCATTCGGAGGAGTTTGTCAGTTTTATTGCTGAGTTACTGAGATGCTCCCAGCCACGAGTGGCCTCGCTGCCATAAGTGGGCTGGTGTTATTATCATGGTTGGCCCAAGTCCTGCCCTTCTAACCTGGCATGCTCTGCCCAACGTGAGCCGGACTTGTTGTTTTATGTTTCTAAGACCAGTTGTCTCACACACACATGTGCGCGCGCGCGCACACACACACACACCAACACAAACGCACTATGCAGACATGTATCAAGCTTGCTGCTGCATGCACGTGCACACTCATTACATCACACACACACCCACACACACTCCAGTGGTCGATACGGAGGCTGGGTGGCTCTGTTCTTTCCACTGGGATGCCCCCCAGGGCTTGCCCCCTGCGATGCCCTCTGCCTGTCAGTGCCAGGATCGATCCCTGCAGTGGGGAGAGGCTGGGATAGAGAGACGAGGGGGCACATGGGACGAGCATTAGCTCTGTCTAAACACACACTAACAGCGGTTCCACTCCTCCATTTAAAACAGACATTTCACTGTTATTATTAAATCTTTCATATATGATATATCTTCTAACATTTCAGGGGGAATAACGAATGAATAACGATATCGCGAGGTACACGTACCTCATAAAGATAGTATGACATTTTGGTCTTAACGTGGTAGTAGTGGTTTCCATCCTGACCGCTGGTTAAGGCTGGCCCACATCTGTAGCATTAGAGCCTTCAGCTGGGAATGGGATGGACAGTCATTCCCCCCCCCCCCCCCCCCCCCCCCGCATTGTCCCCCACACCTCGTCACATTGCGCTGTTTTCCCTCCCCAGACATCATGGTGGGGATGGGCTACTCACGAGAGGAGATCCAGGACTCTCTGACCCGGATGAAGTACGACGAGATCACAGCCACATACCTGCTGCTGGGAAGGAAGTCGACAGAGGTGAGGGGAAGGCGTGGACACACTCACAGCCCGGACACAACATGTACACACACACTCACAACCCAGACGCGACATGTACACACACACTCACAACCCAGACGCGACATGTACACACACACTCACAACCCAGACGCGACATGTACACACACACACTCACAACCCAGACGCGACATGTACACACACACTCACAACCCAGACGCGACATGTACACACACACTCACAACCCAGACGCGACATGTACACACACACTCACAACCCAGACGCGACATGTACACACACACTCACAGCCCAGACGCGACATGTACACACACACTCACAGCCCAGACGCGACATGTACACACACACTCACAGCCCAGACGCGACATGTACACACACACTCACAGCCCAGACGCGACATGTACACACACACTCACAGCCCAGACGCGACATGTACACACACACTCACAGCCCAGACACAACATGTACACACACTCACAGCCCAGACACAACATGGAACTTCTCATCTATGTCAACCCCTTCCCCTCCAGCTGGAGGTAAGTGACTCCAGCTCCAGCAGTAACCTGTCCCTGGCCAAGGCACGGCCTGCCAGCGAACACAACAACGGCCAGTCTCCCGCCCACCTCAAGGCCCAGCGCTCCGTCTCGTCCACGCAGAAACAGCGGCGCTACAGCGACCAAGGTGAGACCCGGAGGGGAGGTGTGGGAGGGGAGGGGGGTCGAGGGAGAGAACGTGTTGTAAAAACCGTCTTTTTTTCACTACAAAACACAGATAAATACATACATGCCCTTGATTTGAAGTTCCATCTGGTTCCATCTCTTCCTCCCCCATCCCTCTCTCCAGCCGGGCCGTCCATCCCCTCGGCGGGCTACCCCAAGAGGAGCCAGACCAGCACAGTGGAGAACGACATCAAGGAGGAGGGCGGCGGCCAGGCCAGGAAGTCGGGCGTCAGGGGAGGCGCCCCTGGCAGTCCGTTGCTGGGCAACGCCAACAACCCCAACAAGGCTGACATACCCGACCGCAAAAAGGGTTCCACCACCCCGGTGAGTAACACGGGATGTGCCGATGCACGCTGACACTCTTAGTACAGGACACGCATCATGAGAGGGATGGGGGGGGGGGGGGGGGGGAATACAACATTGCCGAATCTCGGAAGCCCGCAGGAGTAACACACGTAATATACTCGTACACACACACACACACACACACACACACAAGCCACATGTTCATTTTGTTCAGCCTCCTCTTTCTGTATTGTCCCTTGGAGTGCGTATTTTCCAGTCCATTACCCTGATACACTGCTGCGAGCTAGTGTGTATTGTGGGCTATGTGACTCTCTCTCTCTGTCGCTCTCTCTCTTTCTCTCTCTCTCGCTCCCTCTGATTCTCCCTCTCCTTTTTGTGCCCTCTCCTTGTCTGTTTCTCTCTCCATCCGTCCAATCTCTCCCACGCTCTCCTGAAGAAACGCTGGCAGCATCACAACTAAGGATGTCATACTGTGGCCAACGACGGCAATGAAATCGAGGTGTGATTAGAACGCGCCGCGTAACGACGTGGTCTGAAAGTGTTCACCGTGAGTCTGTCCTCCCCAGAGTACGGCGGCGTCGGGCGGCATGACGAGGAGGAACACGTACGTGTGCAGCGAGAGGAACGCCACGGACCGCCACGCCGTCATCCAGAACGGAAAGGAAAACAGGTGAGCGTCAGGCGCCTGCTTCCCGAACTCGCACACCAAGTGTACACACGTGTACACACGGGCGCACCACCATCTCTACTCCTCACACGGTCTCTCCCCTGCACCACTCCACACACACACACACACACACACACACACACACACACACACACACACACACACACACACACACACACACACACACACACACCCCTGCCAGAAAGCCTGTCTCCCTCCCTCCCACTGGAAGCTCTGTGCATCGCCATGCTAAATTCATGCAGGCCCTGGAGATGGTGGTTTAGTTACACGGCTCATAGCAGGGGTTGTTGTCTCAAAACAAATGCCAGAAGGTTCTAGAATATGCAGTGGGGGGAGGGTGGTAAACGTTGAGCGCACACCGAAACAAATGTGTTCGCTGAAAGGATTCTTTTGCGCCAAGAAGATATTTTGTCTTCGATTTCGGTCATGTTATTCTGGGGAGCTCTCCATTCTACCCATCCACTGTGTGACGTCACAGTTCAGATGTGCAGTCATTCGCCAAGCACGCACAAACTCACCTGTGACCTTACAGTCAGTGAGGGGCGTTCAGGGCTTAAGGAGGAGCCTTCAATGCCGAAGTGGAGTTGGGTCTGCTTCCCTCCCGTTTGATCCTCATTGAATCTCAAGTAAGGGATGGACCCATTTACAGGGTTTTTAGCTTGACTCTAGATTTATCCTTTCATTCCGGAACACAGTTTGTTACTGCACAGTGTTCTGATTGCTTCCCTATGTTAAATGAGTTAACAAATACCCTAGAGGTGCCATTCGTCTGAGCCTCCTGTTAGTTGTTGAGGTTATCAAAGTGTAGTGCCCAGAAGGGGGCTTTTCAGTGTAGCACATGTGTGCGTCGTTCACCACATCTGAAAGGAACTTGGTCGTTTTTTGGGAAGTGTTAAAGGTCGCGCAGACTTATTTCTCCAAGCCCATAAACATGCAGTTTGGCCCATCGCTACATACCCTTGTGCAAAGTCATCAGTTTAAGTTTTGTTTTCTTTTTTTTTCTCTCAACTATCTTGCAACCACTGCTGCTTTTTACGAGGGCTGCGGCAGAAGTGTGTCCGTTATCGTTTCCTTCCTCAATTCACAATTCTAAATCCTCGTATTTTTCATGTGCATCGTTGCTCCCTCGCTTTAAAGACAACCAATTCAGGTAGCCAGGAGGACAACAACAACAACAACAAAGCATTCCTCATTTTGTCCTTTGCTTCCTTCACACGGTGGCGAAGAGCTTCTCTGTTGTGCCCACGCTTTATTAAAACCGCCTTTCTCTGCCCTGGCTCTTTTTGTTTTCACCACTCACCACCCATCCACCGTGGGGGGGGGGGCAGCATGAGTGAAATGTCAGCCTGTGCTACTACCCCCTCTGCCTACGCCAAGGCCTTCACCACCTCCTCGGCCTCGGTCCGGCTGCGTCACCAGAAGGCCGTGTCCCTGTCGGCCTCGGGCCACACCTGCCGCCAAACGCTGCCGCCGGAGGGCGACTTCTTCCGGCCTAAGTAAGGGGGGGGGGGGGGGGGGTTCTCCACGCTCTTTCCCTGGGGGGGGCGGGGGGGGGCTTTCGACGTGTCCTGTTCGTGTCTTAACCGCCTCGTGTCGTTTCCCCTTCCAGTCCATTCCTTCTCACCTCCCCATCTTAACGCCGCTGCATCTGCTCGCTAAACGCTCCTGGTAACCTCACCACCCCCCCCAAACACTCCCACCCCCGTTGGGATCCGTCTACCCCCCCTCGCTCCGCACTCTCCTCGAGGTCCCTACAGCAGTATGGGGTCACGTTTTGAGCCGACGTCTGTTTGACGAGGGGCGAGATGTGTCGCTTGCACGATACTCCCTCTCCCCCACTAACCGACCCCTAATGTAGTTTGTTCGAGTAGTGCCGACTCTTACCGAGCCAAATCGTTCCCTAATGTAGCCAAAACGTAGACCCTCTCACCCACTGTGTTCCTGTGTCCTGAAAGAGTCAAATCTCTGGGTTCGTTGAAGGTGTACGTGAGTAATTACAACAATAAAAAACACGTTGTCATTTGTAGTTGATTAGACAAACTAACCATAACCGAGCCTTGACATCAACAGTTTTTTTGAGGTAAGATAAGTGTTTGTTTTGTTTGTGTGTTGACATTCTTTCGGTTATGTATATTAAATTACATCTTGGCGTCAACTTGGCTCCTGTTAACATCATATTGAAGTTTTTGTCATGTCATGTGGTTGCCGGTATCGCCATCATGTCGGAAGGCACAAACGAACCAGCAGCAAGACTATTTTCCGCAAGTGGAGTTTGTTTTCAAACGGTGAATCGTAAACCCCTCCCCCCCTCCAGCACGTCGTCGACGGCCAGCCAGCGGAACCCGGGCGGGGCCTCCACCCACAGCATCAGCAGTGGAGCCACGCCCCCGGACCGGCTGCGCTTCCCCCGCGGCACGGCCAGCCGCAGCACCTTCCACGGAGGCCAGCTGAGGGAGCGCCGCACGGCCACCTACAACGGGCCCCCAGCCTCGCCCACGCTCTCCCACGACGCCACGCCGCTCTCGCAGTCCCGCAGCCGCGGCACCAGCAACCTGTTCACCAAGCTCACCTCCAAGCTCACGCGCAGGTAAGACCTTCCCCCAACCGCCACCTCCACCCTGCACCTGGACGGATTACCTGGCGTCAGGGGGGTTTTAAGGATATTGTTTTTTTCGATGGGACATCGAACAGGGTTCGATGGGACTGGCCGTCGGGAGAGTCGGGAGATTTCCCGAACGGCTGGTTAAACAGCTGTGGCATAATGCAAAAAATATATATATACATATAATAATAATAATACACGGTCGTGGGCCAGTCTGCGTTTCAAAGTCCCGGGCCATTTTTCAGTCCCAGTCCAGACCTGGACTTGAATATTAGTTTTTACTATACCTTATCTTTTCATATATTTTTTTAATGATTATTAAGCATGTCCTTGTAATTTCATAACCATTAGACATACCATCAATCACCAATCCAATATTAACAGAGTTTATATGCAAATTCGGAGTGGAATAAGAGAGCTGGTCTGAAACAGAGATGGAGCTGCAACAATCTCCTTCAGAACCTTGTTTACCTACAGGCATTATAAATGTGTGTAGCCATAACTTAATTAATAGCCCTGTCTCGCCATAACCTATGTCGCAAGAATATCTCATTCTTGTTTGTAGTCCTCAATAATATATATCCATGTTTGCTCGTCTCCCTTGACAACCAAACCTAACCCGAAAAGCCGGACGACTCCAAATTATTTTATTTTTTTTTGGTTTGCATCCATTCTGTCAAGGCATATAAGTAGGTTTATTCAAGGCTCAGTAAGACTAGTGGGCCTAGTCTTTTATTATAAAGTTTTTATTAATCATAGTCCCAGGCATGTTACATTCACCTGATTAAAATAGGGTTGTGTTGGATTCTTCAGTTAGTGGTCACGAAGAGTTAACAGGCCCGAAATAAAAAAATCAACAAAAAAAAATCAATAAAAACAATAGTATAATAATAATAATAAATATATAATAATAATAATAATAATAACAAAGGCCACAGTCTTTGCGGTAATCCAGAACACACAAGCCGCAGTTTTTTCGGTATCTCGAGCCACCGTCTTTGTGGTTTCCCAATATAAATAAAAAAGTCAAAACAAGCTGCAGTCTTTGCGGGTAAATATGCACTTGTACAATGTAATATTGTAGTCTCTCCAGCCTGTGCTGTATGGTGTGTGTGTGTAGCTGTTCTTACACCTCAGCTGTACCCATGGGAGGCTACTAATAAATATAATCTGTCTACAATCTGCCAGTAACAGATGCTATCTCAGCAAGAGCTGACAGTCCAGTTTAAGTACTGTGTACATTTCAAACTTGGGCACTCTTCAGTTATCAAAATTGAAACTTGTAATTAAATATTCATCTTCACAAAGTGGAGCCGAAATCTTTCTTACCAGATATATCTCTCGTCACATTTTTTTGACTGGTTGTTATTGTTTTTCTTTTTGTAGAAACATGTCATTCAGGTTTTCCAAAAGGTAGGAGGACTTCTCGGCCTGGCTTGTCATGCAATTAATCTATACACTTAATCTATACACTTCACTATTGAGTCTTCAACTGTAATCAACTTGAACTGTTTTGTGGACAAACTTAAAATGCCTGAAACGAAGCCGTCTCGGCCTCCTGAGCATTGAACAGAGTGTGTTTGAGCATGTCTTAAGACCTGTCACTTTTCTATCGGTCTTTGAATAAAGCAGAAGTCTGACTCTACTAATCAACCATGCATGGCTCTTTACTGAGCAGGCGTGTATGCAAACACTAATGTTTACTCCTAAGACATCAATCTGATCTTTTGTTTTGATTCAATGTTTGTTGTCTGTCTTGTGAAAGAGGTGGACATGGTCGAATGTATTGATTTATTCAGAAGTGTTCTCCCTGAAAATGGGTATTATGGGGGTTTGAGTGAATTTGTATTTGTAAATCCTAATTTGTACAAAGCACCTAGTTGTTCCCTCCTCCAATCTATTTTTCTTGATAGACTGGTGACTACAGCGGGTTTCCAACCCATTCACAATGCTTTGGTGAAACTACATTGAGATTTTAGTTCTGTTTAAATGAAGATGTCATCACATTATTCGAAATCCTTCCAAATGTTGCAGGCTGAAACACCCTCTGTTCAAACGCAGCACTGGGTAGGCCAGACACCGTTTCCCCTTTCCCCTATTTAGCAACGCAATGCCTTGATATGATCTCCTGTTTGACAGTGTGACACCTTCTTGGTTGTACAATTTAGGACACCGTTCTGGGCTATAAATGTTGCCGCCGATCAAAGTGACGATTGAGAGGTGGGTCGTTGCAGGATGCTCAGGTACCACAACGACGACGACCCTAGCAAGTTCCTCCCCCTCAGATCTCTCGCTTTCCCCTCATGTCGGTATCCTCAAAGAAACAATCTCCTTGTCCCACAATTTGTTCCTGATCTCTCCCGACCTGCTAGCGTGTAGCACCGATACAATCCCACTGTACCCTTGACAATTTGTGGGTAGAGCTACTGGGAGACTTTGTTTGCGATCGTCTTGTTATATGCTAAAATGTTGATATGTACCAGACTGCAAATTTAGTAGTGTGATGCCTTGATCAATGGCATAATAATTGAACCATATCAGTGTCATAGAAGTTTCTTTGTGGCTAGTTATTTGGCTAGCTACTATTTTCTCCATGCAGGAATTAGGATAAGTTAGACCCTAAAGCAGGACACCAATAATGAATCGGTTGCAGTATGAAGGTTTTGTAAAAGATTTCACTGTGATGCATTAAGAAGTCTTCATGCTATTGATCATTGTTCTAAAGAGATGTTTTTAACAGCTAAGCAGAAGCGTAGCTATGCAGTGATTAACTGCTTTGTGTCCTGTAATCTCCTCGACTTCTGTGTAATTATATAGTCGGACAGGGGAATCTAATCAACAGCTTTCACATTGTCCAGCCCATCCTATCTACAGATGGTCCTTCTGTCTGAGCCTCAAACAACTTCCTGTCTCTTTCCCACCTTTTCTTGTCTTTCACAGCACACCAGCTCCAGCACTCCCTCCATCCGCATGACTGACACCTAGTTTTTGAATCGTGTTTGTTTTCAAATGCCGTTTGTTTGTCTGTTGATGTCTGTTTTCATCCTCTGTCTGTCCAGCAATGTGATTTATTCATTAGGAAGTATGAATTGACACCTTAATGTTATTCCTTGTAAGTTTGTAATTTTTTTCATTAGAGTGAAAAGATCTTTAAAAAGAATGTGGGTTCACAAAAAAAATTATGACATTGAATTGAACAATGAATACTTTAAGTATTGAGATACTGTAGTTGGGACCAGGGTACATTAAGGGGGCAGGGATTATTTAGATTATGGCAACATAGTTGTACATTTCAACATGAAATTTCACTGTTCATTTCTCATTTCTGACACCCACTTTGTGCATGCCCCTTTCTGAAGCCAGCAACACAGGCATGTCTCTAGTGGGGGACCCATCCAGAAAGCACTATTTTCCCCTTCTCTTTTTAATTTGTTTTCCTGATATCATTTCCTCCCCCAGTGAGATGGAGTTTGCATCCTTTTTCCTCTCTGGAATGTACTGTAAGCTTGTGTTGTTTCTTTCTACCCCCTCTCTTTATCTCTGTGCTCTCACGCATCCTTTCCTGTCAGAGGCACAGCTGAGTTTGAGAGAAACGGGAGATTGGAGGGATCAAGGTGAGATGGGATCCTCAGTTATTAGATATTCATCTGCATTTTTCTGTTTCTCTCTGTCCCACCCCATTCTTTTGTATTTTCTAACCCGCCACAAGCTGGGTGAGGACGTTGCCTGAGAAGGCTCAAACGAGGACCTGGAATTGATAGACTAAAAATAGAATCGTGTCTCTCAAATCATCACTTAATTGGATATAAATGAGCCTAGTTAATGAACAAGTTGACTGTTAGGTTTTGGCTGCTAAGCATCCTATTTGGCATCACAGCACTAAATGTTCTCACTTGTGTGCTCTGGACTAGATTAAGTTGCCTACTGGCGTTACAATGGCCCCAAAACAGCCTGGGCTGTATGCCAAGAGACACTGCTGACTTTATAAAGGGTTTCAATGTTGTTCCGTAGCCAGCACAATACCTATTTTCACCTGCACTGTTGCTTGACTGCCTATAGAGGGCAATGCTAGAACACTTACATTTCCCTTTTGGTCAATATTGGAGGACAGGGTTTTTCACAAGTGACTTCAAGAAGCTTCCAAACCTATTGAAGAAACACTTTTTGTTGTTTGTTCTTTTTATTGAAAATATGTACATTCTTCATATTAGCAAACCTACCTTTGGTAAGCATATCAGTTTTAATAAGTTGGATTGATAAGTTGGACTTGGACCTGTGTAGAAAGGTCCTCTATCTAAGGCTGCATGCAGGAATGCATGTGTGGGTCTGTCAGAAGACACAAACATGACAGTGCATCGTGCGTCCCAATGCGTCAATGGCTGCATGCCTCTAAAACTCGCCTGCACGAGACTCGTTCCACCACAACCAATCAATCTTCCATCTCGACGTTGTCTGCTTGAAATGCCAACCACACAGCCCCGCCCCATCTACCCGCTCCCGAGACCTTCTGAACGCCCTCTTTTTCCTCTCCCCTTCTGAACAGTCGCCACGTTTCGGGAGACCAGAAGGACGACCAGCAGCAACAGCCGCCGCCGCCGGCCCACTACAAAGACACCAAGCCGCGCTCGCTCCGCTTCACCTGGAGCATGAAGACCACGTCGTCCATGGAGCCCGTGGACATGATGCGGGAGATCCGCAAGGTCCTGGACGCCAACAACTGCGACTACGAGCAGCGCGAGCGCTTCCTGCTGCTGTGCGTGCACGGCGACGGCCACGCCGAGAGCCTGGTCCAATGGGAGATGGAGGTGTGTAAGCTGCCCCGCCTCTCGCTCAACGGCGTGCGCTTCAAGCGCATCTCCGGCACGTCCATCGCCTTCAAGAACATCGCGTCCAAAATTGCCAATGAACTCAAGTTGTAGGGATACAGTAAGACTCTGTTAAGGGGGGGGGGGGGGGGGACGGAAACGGGACATGGAGTTTTTCTGACCAGTATCCAAAGTACTTTCACTGACAAAGTGATTGGAAATTGAGAAGTTTAACGTAACATCGGAATGTGCTGTACATTCGTAAACAATTTAAGTAGCAGATACACAACGGTTTGTCCTCCAATACACTGTTACAAAAAAGTATGTATTGAACATGTTATGTATAGCTTAGGCAATAACTTCTGCATCTTTGGAGCATTATTATTATTATTATTATTGTTGATGATGCAAAAGTTGGTCTTGAGCAGTTGAGGGAGAGATGTTGGATGAAATGTCGATAGTAAATCTTATTTTTGATCTCATTTTGTTTCTGAATGCACTAATGCATTATTGCCTTTGAGGCTCCTGGAGATGTCCCCTAAAGTGGGAATTTATAAACTCTGTTACACACAGTCTTGCACACACACACACACACACACACACACACACACACACACACAGTAGGGTAAGGACGTTTGTTGAAGTATTGGCCTCTAACAGTATAACCCCCAGATGGAGAAGTTTGATACTTCTGCTACTTGCACAAACATGATGGTATTTTTTATCATTGTCAGAACCCGAAAGGGTTTGGCACTTTCTCCCCTTTACTAGGCAGCCTAGATACAGACACAAAACAACCCATTGTTTATCCAGTGTTCATAAGTATGGTTAAAACTAGCTGGCCAAGGCTATATGGTGTCACACAGCCCAGAAAGCAAGGGCCAGAAGATACCATGCCTTGAGGACGCACTTCTGCAGACTCTCCAAAATTAGAGGGACTGCCGCAAAGTAACATGGGACTTTGAGTCATTTGTTAAAGACTTTACAGAAAATCAGTAAGATTTTCCTTCTTGGTATACGTATGAATATTTAGCTGATTTCCTTTGACACTGTTAGTGTTTTATTTTTATTATTGTTCTCCTGTGATGTCGCTGAAATGCCAAGTGTTACATGGTCCCTCCCACTGGGCCTTTGGGCGGAGTTATGTATAAATGGCACTTCTGGGACAGTTTTTCAAAAACAAACTTCAGTATTCACTCCCACACCCCTTCTAAGAACGTTGGCACTGTTTTGTTTTTTTGTTTGTTCATTCACCTTTTTTTTCCCTCTAAATGTAAATAATGTACCTTAGTTTTGCAGCAGTTGCATATTGGTATACTTCCTTTTTTGTTTTGTTTTATAAGTCCAGGCTCTGAGCCGGGAGTTATGGAATTAATGTTAACACAGCATCGGGTAAGGCTAAACAGTGTCTCCATTAAAAACACCTAAAATGCAAGCAGGCCTCGTGTCTTTCTGATTTTGCAGTGCGTGATGGAGAAGCTCATGACACCGACACTAAGGAAATGTCGCAGGTATTAGACATTAGTACTTAAGTTTAAAATATTCCTAACACTGTGCACATCATTTCTTCATGAACATCAATGCACTTCAGGACTGGGCTTCAAATCCCAGTCATAGGATGTATACTAAAAGTCCTGGGATGAAAACCAATTACTTTGTGTCCCAGAATATGAAGGGCTGACACTGCAAGCAGGTCATTATAATATGCAGGTGTACTAGATGCACAGGTTCTTCCCCTTTTGGTCCTGACTGGTAAGTACTAACACCCTAGCACCACAGTCATTTCACAACTCACTAGTTACATAACATACAGTATAGAATGTGCATAGTTGAGCACTAATGAATAAATGGGCCCTCATTTGACACCAGGTAACAGGTGGACCTTCTCTTTTGGCCCATGTGCAATTAACACTGCCGTGCTCTATTCCTGGTTTTTGATTTGCCATGAAATATGAAGGATTTTAAATTAGGTTGAACAAAGATTTGTCATGTACAAAAACAATATACATAAGCCTCGGATGTCCACGACAATCACCCATTCATCCACTTGTATACAACAAACTTTTTTTTTTACCTGGGCAGTTATACCCAACTTGTTTGTTCAGGCTACAATTATGGACATTGTCATAGTAAATATATTGCAGCAGTATGTCAAAACCAGTGGTTTGTTTAGCTATGATAATGGCCCACACCCATTGCTCTGTTGACCATGTATTGTAGGGTTGATGGAACCAAAGGAATCAGTCCATGTAACTAAAAATAGTAACATTGGATTTATAGGCAATTGTAATGTTAATGCAATTGCAATGTACATAGTAGTTAATGTGCACTTATTTTGCCAACAAATGTAATAGGCCGATAAAAACAAACAAAAGTAGCAAAACACAAGTATCTTCCATGGGCCAAGAGACTTTATTTCAGGTGTTAGGATCCATCCTCGACATTTTTTTGCAACAAGACGGCTTTGAGATACAAAATCCTTCATCACACTTGATGGAAGACTCGTCTAACTTTAGTGCCACTAAACGCTTGGGCGGAGTGTATTTCCTGGATGTAATTACGATTATTGGTTTTCGGGGAGAGACACACAGGACGGGGTGGGGGGGAGAAATACTGGTGAGGGTAAGGGGCGGGGCAAAGAGGTCAAAAGGTCAGCGAAAAAGCATTTCACTTCTGGTCGGGCATGATGTCGTCAAAGGACTGGCCGGCCTCCAGGCGTTTCTCCATGTCCACCAGAGTCTTGACTCCGTCCACCACCATCTGCACCAGCTCCACCTCAGAGAAGCCCAGGCGGTCAGCGTTGGAGATGTCGAAGACTCCGCCCACAGCTGCGGTGTCCACGCCGCCTGAGAGAGAGAGACAGATGTCAGTTTATGCATTCGATGGGGAAAATATATAAATGTATCTGCATCCATAACTTATTTCCTATCAAATTTTTATGACATAAAAAAAACATTGTTTACCACTGAAACAAAATCCAATTGCCAAAAATGCAGTACAGATCCTTCAGTGTGTAAAAATTGGGTCAAATGAGGCTTGATCTTTTAAAAGCTTCAAATCTTGCCCGCGAGGAACAGTGTTCAACAAAATATTGAATATTCTGCCACATGCTGGAAAGTGCCTGGACACATGACTCATTTTCCTTGACAAGCCCAATGCCACAACGATTATGCCTTCACAAAGTGATGTCAATGAATTAGTTCTCTTTACTACCCCCCCCCCAAAAAAAAGAAGAAAAAAAGGTTCAATGTTCCTTTCTCTTCTCTCCTCTCCCCTCTCCCCCACACACACAAACTTTTAAACAAAGAAATACCTGTGCCGCGCTTCTGCAGCCTCAACCTCTTGAGGACCTCGCCAAACTTCTCGTGCTTGCTGAGGTTGGGCAGCTTGACGTGTACGCCGGCGCGCAGCCCGGTGCCCAGGTTGGAGGGGCAGGTGAGCACGTAGCCCAGGTGCTCGTTCCACATGAACTCATGGCCCTTGTCCTTGAACAGGCTCTCAATCTGAAGGAGAAATATGATGCAGTTGAATGTAGACAACATATCAAGACAAATTCATTCAAATGTATTTGAAACGGCACCAATCAGCAGACTACGACAAACTACATCATCCATGAACTGACCAATTGTCTGTAATTTAGCACTGAAGTCATTTCCCCCCCTTAATCAGTATTCAAAGGAGTCTGCATAATTGAAACATCCACCTTTGTAAGGCCCGTGCAGAAGCGGTGGAAGACCTCCTTCATGTTGCCACCTTTCTGCATGGAGATGACACGCAGGTGGTCCTCCTCGTTGACCCAGACCAGGAAGGTCTTGTTGTCGTTGTGCCTGGACGAGAACACATTTGATTCGTCAGGAAGGCCTCAATCCATTTGAATCCAGACATTGTTATTTGCATTCTGTGGCGACTGAAACCAAAATATCTCCTAGTTTTATATAGCCACTCTGGTTTTCCCGTCATTCGACATTCATCTTCTGTTCGAGATTATAGGGTTAAGGTAACCTACCTACAGCAGTTACTGACGGGACATATTGTAATTTTAGTTCTAATTCCCAGCCCAAAAAACACCTACAACATGGATATTAAGCACATAAAAGATGTGTACATGAGTTTTGATCATGGTGCTTGTACTGACGAAGAATATGAGATCTGCAAATGACCATCAAAAAATGGTTGTTAAT
Organism: Osmerus eperlanus; assembly: GCF_963692335.1. Lineage (NCBI taxonomy): Eukaryota > Metazoa > Chordata > Actinopteri > Osmeriformes > Osmeridae > Osmerus > Osmerus eperlanus. The sequence goes on from NC_085025.1 coordinate 12,524,775, forward strand.
GTTTGGGATCGTTTACATTTAAAGTCAAGCAATGTTTCCAAGGCCACTGCCCATGAACATCAGGATTTTTGCACTGTTGATTAACCCCCCCTCCGTCTCACTAGCCACCTGAGCACTACATATCCCATCTATCCCTGGGAGGGTACTCACCAGATGCCCCTGCCATCGGGCCAGTCACGGCCCATACCAGATGCCAGCAGCAGGGGGGAAACGGGCTTGTCGAACAGGAAGTGATCATCGATCAACTGTTGCTGCTCGTCGTCTGTCATGTTCTTCAGGGCGTAGTACTTGCCTTGAAGGTCCCCATCAAGTGAGTCTAAACCTACACAAGAAACAAGGAATTAGTTCTGCCCATGTACAAGGTGTTGAGTAGTTGACAAAACTCAATACCCCAGATTTGTAGACAATAGCAGATGATGTGGTGTCACGATTCCCATGGAAACCCATTGTCGAAAATGTAAAACTGAGGTAATTATACCGGTACATATCAAATAGCAGACCATCAATTTGCTGTTCTCCCCCAATACTGACAGGGGGCAGCATCTGCACACAAAAGGATCTAAGCTCCAACAAGGCATCGAAGGAGACCGAGCTACGCACTTTCGATGGACATGGTCTCGATGGCCCGTCGCTCCCCGCGGCTGCAGTGTGGGGGGAGGCAGAAGCCACGGACGCTCCTGCCGGTGCGCACCCTGGAGCTCAGGACGTAGTTGGGGTCCAGGTCATCGCCACCCTGCCCAAACACAGGCGTTAGCATGTAGCATCGATGCTAACAGATGTGGGGTTTTCATGGGAAAGTACACACTGATCTGTATCTTCTATTCTGTATTGTGTATACGGCATATTGTACAGTGTTGTGTAACAGATGTGTAAAGTATGATGTGCAAGTTAGAATTTAGGGTAATTGTTATACTGCCATGTTGCCTTGAACTTCACCCACTCTTGCACGTGTATATAAATGGTTGTGACAATAAAAGGATTTGATTCAATCCATGTTGGGGTATTGAAATGGTTATTGACTAATGACATGACTAATCTTGTGCCGAATTCCTTTTTTGGAAAACAAACTATATCCCTTCAGACAATTTCTTTCCCCGAGGTCACATTTTCACGCTTTGAGAACATCATGTACTCTGCAGTACCGCATATTGGAAGGTTGTAGCATGCCAGGCTCATGCATGCATGCGGGCCCACCCTACCTGGAGATTGTCTGGGTTCAGGTCCGTCTTGTGTTTGTCTGAGGGCTTGTATCCGCCATGACGGTCCTCGATGATGGGGTCCAGCAGCTCCTGGAAGACCTCGTACGTCTCCTCGTCTCCAGCCACACAGCCCACTGTCATGATGAAGGGGTGGCCTGGAGGAGGGAGAAAGCACACATGGGGTCAGTTTCCCCTTGGCAGACTCCCGACTGGGAGGTCAGTGTAGCACTCACCTTCCCCCATCCATTTTGTGATAATTTCTCACGGATTTAAACTATAATACGACACAATATTAGAGATGTACATTTTGTGAAATGCAATTTCCTGTGATACCTTGGCCTGGCCATTTAAAATTGCCCAGTTTCGGATAAATGTTTAATTTCCTGTTGCTTCAGGTCTACGGTAAAGACCTAGGCAATGTTGGTTATGCCCGCTTAGGATTACATAACATGATTGAGCTTGTAATCTCTTTTTGGAATCTTGAACTTTGTGGCACAGTGAATGTCTCTCAAGGTCATTCAAAATCCTCTGAATGCCCTTATTGGAGCTTTGGGGTTTACATTGACTAAAAAACATTGAAGGGCAAGCTGAAGGAGCCTAGTAATGAGGCCCTAGACCGTATTTCAACCCACTGCTGAGCAGTAATGGTTACGTTTTCAGCCATAGTTAGTAAGCTTGGCCTTTTACAGTAAATGTCAATATACTGCATTTAATTGCGTCAATTAATATATTGGCAAGCCTAATGCAAGACACTCATGTGTGCATGTGTGGTGAGCGCGCACGTACGCACGCACGTGTGAGGGTGGAAGGGGGGCTCTTGGCAAGGTCACGTTGCAACGGGAAAGATCTCACCCGTGATTGGCATTGCAACATGGAAGCTTTTCTCGAAATTACTCAGGGGCAGGCAGCACAGTACAATGCAGTCGACTTGGCCGACGTAAGAAGCTATGCTTATTTACCTGGGTTATCAACCCCAGTTTGAATAACATCATCCAAGGTAAATCCACTTGGAGTTTCTTTCTCCCGCAGGTTGGCGTACATCTCCGGAGTCAGCACCTTAGCCATGTGGTTATTATGCTTGCTGAGGTCGGGGTACTCCTGCTCCGAAGAATAGTTCATCTTCAGCTTGTTGTGCGTGTTACCGAAAGGCATGATTGCGCTCACCTGCACACAGACGAAACAATGGGATATCAATGACAGTCGTTCAAACGTGACCGAAATCCATAGCCGTAGGATATAAAGTTGACTGAAGACATATGATGCAATTGTCAAGATAAGATCCTATTTCTGATTCGAGTCGCACAGAATTGTTCCCAATTTATTAGATTCTCAGGATGTGCCCAATCCTTAAGGTACAGCCTATATCAGCATCATTGCCTACTACCAATTATTTAAATAAAAACGAATACGATGGAATGTGATTCTATATGCAAGTCTATACTTACAGCAATGCAGTGCGTAATGCATCGTAGCTTAGACATTTGTTTCAAAGCTTGCAAAGGCGTAATGCGCAGCACGATAATACCAAGACCTTGCAGATGGGAGACTGCAAGGTCGTTGTCGATGCAAGTCATGTCGACTGCGATACATCTCGTCAAATACATTTCGACCCAAATGTATTTGGTTTTTAAACGTCAAATAAATGGCACCATTCACTTTCTATTGGAAATAGACCAGGTCAATTAGCCAAATCTATAATTCCCCATCCCCTGAACGTGCATATTGACATTAAATATGGAGAGTTCTTTGTTCGTCTGAAATAACCGAAACCTTTCCAATCTTTCTAAATTGATCATACAGTTGACACAGGTATTGACGCAATATTCGACGCACTATTGTAATGCCACCAGCAATATGCATTGTGAGTGAAAATTAGTGGGTTTCAATCCCGTAAGAACTACTCCTACCTTATGATGCTTTTCTTTGGGAAAGAAACAAAAATCCTTTCTTTCGACCAGGAACAAACACACCAACGCTAATACTGGTGTCCAGAATTAAGCTGCTTTGCTAGGTTTTTATACGCCAGACAAGCTCTCATTTGATTGGTTACTATTTAGAGTCCATTCATTCTATTGGAGAGGACATAACGCAATTGCATATAGCGACAGTACCGCAATTTAACAGCAGACCTCACAGGTCACATGGTCCTTTCCTTGACAGTTCTCAAGTGATTGACAGCAGAAGGAAAGAATTGAATGCTACATCATTTGTTTACACAACTAAACGAACATGTTAATATGATTACGGGTAGACCTATATACTGAAATAGAGTGTTTAAGTAGTTACACGTAATCCTACGTTTAGAGGTCTTGGTCTTAATAGACATAATATGCAGGCCATTAATAAAAACGGTATTCATTTTTGGTCATTACATTGAGTTTAATATTTAATATTAATTATTTTCACTTACATACATGTTACCAAGCTGTCCAATTAAAATGTCAGTAGGTACTCAGTAAAATACCTTCATTGATTAATAGCCTAGTTTTATAGTGATTGTGTGTATGGGTGTGTGTAAGGCTGGACCCAGCATAGCCTAGTCAAAGTGTGAATGCCAAATGCTAAAACTGTCCGCACAAGTATTTCTATCAATATCACATCCTGAGTGAGTTAGGTGTGTGTCGTCGCTTGGTGACACAAAGGAAACCAGTTGGATGGCAATGTGAAGAAGAGAAGGTCCCTATTTCAAATCAAAGGTTAATCGGCTTTCCTGTGATTTCGAAAGGTGTCTCGTGCATTCGAATGCTGAGAGTGTCTGTCTGTGTTCCTGTCTGGGATCATTTGCATGGATCTTGGCACAGCTGCTGCGCTGCTGGTCGGTATTGTGTGAGAGGTGGGGGAGGGGCCACCACCAGTGACAGTGCACTTTCCTCTGCAGATCTGAATTATTCATCAGTGATAGAAGTGTGTGTGTGCGTGTGCATGGGATGGTTTTGTGTGTATAATGTGTGTGTATGTGATGTGTGTGTCTGTATACTGTATGCTAATGGGATGTGGGGTGTGGATATAGGCAGGGGGCAGGGAGTTCAGATAGATAATGCCAGCAAAGAGGGAAGCGTTGCCACCTCTCTGTGGCACACACACACACTCACACTCCATCACGCACCCCGCCTCAATCTGACCGCACACCCTTGTCCCAAATTCTGCAGACTACCACAGCCCCAATCCGCTGTGAGCTTCTTCTCCCACTGCCCCATGCCGACTGCCCTCCAGCACAATCGCCCCCATCGGGTCGGAGTCTCGAGTAACACCCCGGTTCTGTTTTACACACCGCAGTGTTGCCCCTTCCTCTCGCCCTGACAGTGGAGGACTGGATTGGACAGAGCCAAAATGGTTGCCTGTCCCCTCTGTGCTAGACCAAGCAGCTGAAGATAGAGGACAGGGGATTGAAGCACAGCACTGCAGTAGCCGCATGCCGAGGAGGATGGCACCCGTTCAAAGTGTGTATCGATCACGCAAAAGGTTCCTCGCATCCATCTTTGCAGGAGTATAGAGCGAATTTAGTGTGAAGTCAAAATATACAGTAACTACAATTTGTCATGCCTTCTGGAAAAGTTGCTGTGTGTCTGATCGTCCGTGCATTTTTAGAATGTAATTGATGCAACCCAAGAATACTGCTGCTTTCCTGAAGCCAGATGCTGCACGGTGACTTGGATTCTGTCAACGTCGATAAATCACCGCCATTTTCAAGCTCGGCTTCCTTGTCGGTGGAAGGAGGGGAAGGGAAGCTGGGTACAGCACTGTCTTACTGCAGTCTGGTCAGAGGTGACATGGAAATGTCCGAGTCGGCTGCACTTTGTGCAACTCGGGCCAGAGGCGACCTTGGCCGCCCAACTCTGTCAGACTAACACGTTGTTGTGAATATTCATGAGGGGGCGGGATCGGAAGACACATTGGGGAGAGAGCCAGGGGAGGAAGGCGACAAAGGCTCAGCCGGCACACTGTAATAAAGAGAGAATTGCAAATGCCAAGCGTCACTTGAGTCTGTCATTTAGAGCGCAAAGGAGGAAACGGCTCTTCAAATGGCTCTTTCAGTGTCTGAAGGAAATGATATGTTACAAAGTCTCTGATGATTGTGGGGAGCTGAATTTGCCAAAAGAGTGACTGTTGCATCGGTTGGTGCGAATGACATGACAAGAAATGGAGTTTCAAAAAAAGTGCTTCATTCTCTAGGCTTTGAGTTCAGTCAGGAGTCCGGAAAGTTCTTGTGTATTCATCTATGTCAAGGTCGCTCTCGGGATATTGCCTCTGAGAGTACTACAGTACTTGACATGAATAACCTGGCTCTCCCATCACTGAGGACACCTGTGTATCTGCAGGACACAGGTATCAGCCCCTACATGCGCACTCCCCTCACACACAATCCTAACCTCCACAATGCTAATCACAGTCTCTCTCCATCCCGCCGGGGTACAACATTTAATTAAACGCATTCCCTGCTCGCAGTCATGTTTGTCGGCACAACGATGTGCCAAAGCAACCCCGGGGGAATGGCTACCACTCTCACACATTGAGAGCAGAAACACTGTCTCTTGCTCTGTGTGAAATATTGTGGCAAAATACGGAGCCTAAGGTCGGAACAAGAGGAACAAACGAGGAAACAAATCCTCTGTTTACATTTACATTTAGCAGACGCTCTTATCCAGAGCGACTTACAGTAAGTACAGGGACATTCTCCCCGAGGCAAGTAGGGTGAAGTGCCTTGCCCAAGGACACAACGTCATTTTGGCACATCCGGGAATCGAACCAACAACCTTCTGATTAATAGCCTGACTCCCTATCCGCTTAGCCATCTGACCCCATCTTGCAAAGGGACACTCCTGTTCCTGCCAATTCCCCGGAAGACGCCAGTTTCATTTGGATGATTGATCCCCTTTCATGTTCGATTGTCTCAGCAGGCTTCATCCAGGCTTGTGAAGACGAGGAGGATTGGGCGCCAGTATACAGCCAATCCTAAGGCTGATGTGTGCGAGATGAATACCCTCACCACTCACCTGCCACACTGTGGGGTGTAGGACACGATGTGCGATCCAGGGAGGTTGTTATCACCTGTTACGGCGGTCATCATGCCCTCGTGCCTCTCAAACAACACACATGACAGTTAGCCTTGGTCTCCCTGTGTTATCGGTTGGTAACAATGATAGTAGATAAAAATGTTCTTCGTCTCGTTCCAGGTGTGTCTCAAGATTCAGCTCACCTTTCAATTTCAAGACTCTGTTTTGACTCTCTAAAGGTTTTGGGTTGATATTTGAAAATTGATTATTTTCTTTGGGTTACATTGCAGAGTACAGCACCCTTTCGGTGGCAAACAATTTTGAAGGTGATCATGCATTGCGATGCCTAATCCTCAAGGTCACTGTCTTGGACTGTCTACCTTCTTGAATAACTCTGGTAGTTTTCCGTCCACCTCGACTGGCAAGCCACTGCCAATTCATTAGAGGTCTTGGTGTTTTCCAACCCGCTTTGTCAACACATCAGACTTCATTATTACTTTGTCCATTGAAAAGCACAATAACCTCTCAGCAACATGACCATCTTGCTGATCGGGATTGGATCAGCTAAGGGCCAGACAGGGATCCAAGCCAATGGTAACCATCCGTGTCCTTGTGGGCGGCCCCATGCTGGAGTTCATGGCAGGAAAAAGCCAGGCAAGGCGCCAGGCTTTAGGCCAAGGTCTCTATATTATTGATGTAGATATGCCTCTAGCAGTACAGCTTGACAGGCCTTATAATTAGAAGGTGACTTCGAAAGTCAGGCTTGGGCTGAGGAGTGGAAAAATGGGCCAAGTGGTTGCTGGACTTACTTGAAGTATCAACCAAGGATTTTCCCAATGATGGGTCATGACTTGATCTTTCTTTTACAGTTGACAGTAAGTACAAGTACAGGCATCCAACGCCATGATAATCCTTCACTGCAAGTTGTGATTGCCCTCAGAAGGGCATTGCTGTAGTATAGCCATCCTCATTTTCCTTCCCAAAATGCTATCTTGGAAAGCTAATAAAAGTCAAAGTAAACAACACAAATTTGAACTGCTGGCCAACGTCACAGACAATTCTGACTTTCCATTTCTTCCACCGCACTATTCATTCAATGCTGCGTCGTCCTGCATTTTTAAACAGTGGCGTAAATTTAGGTCAGCGGTGCATTTTTGAAGACCTCAATTATCTTGAATAATGAATTCAGCCCCCTTCCTCCATCCCTCACTCTCTCAGCAAAAGGGAAAAGCCGGCATTGCATAGCGAGTGGTGCTGGTTGAGACAGGCTTGGACGCCTTTGTCCTCGGGATGGTTGTTGGAGCAGAGTAACGAATGAGAGGCAGGTTCAGCATATGGCAGCCTAATCAAGCCGCACTGTTTGCTTGCGTTTGGAACCCGCGTGTGTGCTTTCGTGTGTGTGTGCACGTGTGTGTGCTTTGCGTGTGTGTCTTTGGGCACGTGTGTGTGCTTTCGTGCCCGGCAAAGGCTTCGTTTGGGACTGTGTGGGTTACAGCGGCGAGCTCGCCTGTTTGTATTCGATGAATGTCTGACCTTGAGCAACAGAACAAGGGTTGTTTTTGAGCCTATGGGAGAAGCTGGATGAGAATGGAGATGAGTCAGCAGCCAGGATGAAGAACTCGTACTGCTGCTAATCAACACAGCGACTCGGAGGGTATCAGGTTCTCACCCACCTCCCCTTGTCACATTCTCCTTCCCCCATCCCCCACACAATCTGCTCCAGTTTGATCAGTGAGCAGGTGTGTTTAAGGTGGCCCGGGCGACAATAGGAGACATCGAGTAACCTCTTTGCCCACTTCCAATGCCGATACCGAAGTTCCCCCTTAAATGTAAGTCGACGGCTTCATCGAAGGAGTCACTGTGTACATCTGAGCAAAGCCGTGTATTATGCACGGATTACGTAATCCATCTCGCCCCACTGTGACGAAGACTTGGCTTTTAGCTCGTGTCAGAAAGACTCGGCTAATGCAGATCGGTCCTTCACATCCCTTAGCTCCCTATGAGGGGTATTAGCTTTAGCGGTAGCATTAGAACATCATCACTCTGGACTGCTGGAATGTACTCTTGGCTGTGACAGCCCAGAGCAGAAACCTCTGCAGGGGAAGTGAAAGAGCAGTCGGTGGACACACACAGATTTCCCGTTGCGTAACCCGCTCGCTCTCTCCCCCTCGCGCACACAAACACACACGCTATGGCCTGCCGCAGGGCTCAGCGGGGGAGGGAAGGCATGACGATGGCAGCGGATTTGATTGGAGCGCTATTACGGGGAGTGCGAGGTCATTCTGTCCGCTGGCTCTAACCTCGATCGCGCGCGGTGAGGTGAGGGATCCGCTCTCTGTAAATCCCCGCGCCGACCGTCCTGGTCTGTGCCAGGCGCGTGCCACCTTTTAAACATGTTGTCTGGATCCCTACGCTCCTGTGTTTGTATTTACATTTACATTTAGTCATTTAGCAGACGCTCTTATCCAGAGCGACTTACAGTAAGTACAGGGACATTCCCCCGAGGCAAGTAGGGTGAAGTGCCTTGCCCAAGGACACAACGTCAGTTGGCATGACCGGGAATCGAACTGGCAACCTTCGGATTACTAGCCCGATTCCCTCACCGCTCAGCCAACTGACTGTATTTGTGTGTGTGTGTGTGTGTCCGTGCGTGTGCGTGTGAATGTCCCTCTGCACGCATTCGTTCCAGTGTGTGTCGATGTGAACGTGTGTGCACGTACCCTCCTGTATTTGGGTGTGTGCGTGTGCGTCTGTGTATACACAGTCCACTGTGTGTGTGCGCTTGTGTGAGTAAATGCATGTGAAAGCTATACCACGTTACCGAACCTTCCAGTCGATCTTCCTCCTCCTCCCCTCTGATTCGACGTCCCGATCTATCCCTGCCCTCCTCCATGTCAACCATGTGTCACGTGACTCGCCTCGCACAGATGGGACTGTTATCCTGGGCCAGCTGATGTGCTGCAGAGCACCTCACCACTGAATCAAGCCTTTTAGCTCCTTCCCAGAACCCACAGCCCTCCCGGCCCTTAATGCTACGCATGCAAGACAGAGTGTCAACACTGTGGAGGGAGGTGCAGCGTGGTCCCAGGTCTATCTTGGTCCTTGGTACAGTACATCTATAATGTCATGTCAGTATAACTGTCGTGTAACTGAAATTCCGTTTTTTATCGGAGCGTTACCCAGTTACCCACTTATGGTTGAAAGAACCGTATTGCCGAGATAACATTCTTTCTGATTTGATCCTCGTGGGTCTTCCACCGTGTTGGTTAAGAGGAACAGGTCATCTGGAACAGGTTCTGTCATTGTTTGCAGAGCAGAGAGAGGGGGAACGGGGTGAGGTGTCAAGGCCGTACCCCAGATCTGCTGTGAGGTGGTGACATTTGGAGGAGACGGGGGGAGAAGGACCGACGGGGTGTCCTGTGGAGAAGCTGTCGGCGGGGGTGCGTCTAATAGCCCCATGCCCCCCCTCCCCCACACACACACACACTCAGACACCCCCTCCCTTCCACAGCTGCTCTGTCTGAGAGCTGATCGACTGGAAAGATCGAATTTATTAGATCAGAAGTAGACGTCAGAAAAGTTACTAAAGATTTATTCTTTTTCATTTGCGGCACGTTGAACTATGGACAAGCGCACTGGATGGACATTTTCCATTGCTGGATGGCAAGTGTAGCATTTAGGTTCGTATATCTCGAGTTGATGGGTTTTAATCAAAGGAGTAAACTACCTCTTGTGGTCAACCTACAGGATGTGAACAGCAACCATGTCGATTTCCGACCATGGTGTACAGTAACATCATGAGATCCAGTGGAGTTGGTTGATGTTTTTTATATGAGCCTATTCAATCTTTTCTCTGTTCAGCCTACACACACACACATACACACACACACACACACACACATAGACACACCCACCCTGCACCCCCACAGTGCAGTATCCACTTCCTCGGTCACCTTCATTTGTCTGCTACCCAGTTCTGCAAGCCTCGCGGCAATCAGAGGGTGGAAAGGAGCTATTTTTTGCTCTCCTGTCTGTCGGTCTTAATTGATTCCGGTCCTCAGGACAGTTAATGGAGTACTTCCATGACCATACAAGGAACTATATACAGTATAGTACATATACTGTATGTGGAGTGTGTGTATGTGTGTGTAAACAGGAGACAAAGGGTCTGTCAGACCGTCTGAACGTTTACTTGTGTAGTCTGTTATTTTATGTCTGGCACACATACACACTATCTCTGTCTGGCACACACACACACACACACACACACACACCGTCAAGATTTCAACTGTCCTCCCCACATCCTCACACCCCCCCCGCCCTCCTCCTGTCCCATTCATCGGCCTCTCATTTGCATATGAACTTGGAGCCAGTGTATTAATGAAACATTGGCTCCATTGTTGCCATGAGAACAAAAACACTCCTGACGTAATGCTTCTCCTCTCTCTCTCTCTCTCTCTCTCTCTCTCTCTCTCTCTCTCTCTCTCTCTCTCTCTCTCTCTCTCTCTCTCTTTCTCTCTCTCTCTCTCTCTCTCTCTCTCTCTCTCTCTCTCTCTCGCTTGATGCCCCCTCTCTGCCCCCGACCCCCTGCCTTCCTCTCTGCCTCGGCAAGCAGGGTATGCCAGTCACATCCAGACTACTCACGGGTCCCCAAATGTGAGCGGCACAGTGGTGGCCTGAATGCCCACATGCACAATTCACTCCACACACACACACACACATGCGGCGCACACACAACCTGACAGGTGGGCAGTGAACACTGTGATTTGCAAAAAAAAAACATAAAAATCTTATTTGGGTTTCTTTGAAAAAGAAGCCTGCTCCTAATACCAAGTGAGTTCCACTGCATGAAATGTACTACGAATCAGTTTGAATTAACGTGCAGAGAGAGAGAAAATGGCCGCCACTGGGGCTGTTTAGAGTCCAGACCTAGCCCGATGGAGAGTGGAGGTAGCAGAAGGTTGTCTGTCAGACGAGTGGGCTTCACAAGGACCTCCTACACAGCAGTGTCAGGTGGGCTGGCCGTGAGTGCTCTGCCAGAAAGGGCAGTGGAGTGGAGTACGTTTGGTTCTCTCAAAAGGTGGTTTTTCACCATCCATCTCTCATGTCCTCCATTGGAGATAAATGAATAAAAAAAACACACAGACCCTTGTGTAAACGGTGCAGATTAAAGTCGAGTGATTCATTTGTTGAATGTGTGATTTTAGGCCTGAACTATTTGAGGCAGTTTCATTATTATTATTTTTTTAATTAAAGTAATGGTTTACAGCTGATTTGTAAGTTTATTGGATCACAGTCTGGGAACTGATGGATGAGTGTCAAAGGCATATACAAAACTACATGGAGTTGGTTTTGAAATTCAATGGCAACCGGCAACACATATAATTTATTTTAATTTATGCTGTCTACAAACATACATTGATAAGAGCCTTACAGAATGATGTTTCTCGGTATTTTTCATGGATCCACTAAAGCAATTTTCTAAAGCCTTTTATGTTTGCTTAGATCCTGGCTGGCTGTCAAGTCGCTTGATATGGAAATTCGTTTATGGACAGGTTGATGAAAACAATTTAGTGTGAGCTTTGCAAAGGAAGACCAGCGAAAATATCACGGTGTAAAACAGTGACGGGTACGTAAGAGGTTAGAATGACCTTCTCTGTTTTGAAGAACAGAGGTTTTTGGACCAATGTTTCCCTCAGCTCTCTGCGGGGCAACATTCTTCTCTCGAAGCATGTGCTACACCACCGCTGTGTTTCTCAGACCTCTCTACCCCTTCTTCCCTTGTTCGCTCCCTCTCTCTCTCCCCCTCGCTCCATCCGATCTACCACTGTCCCCTTTCCCTGTACCTTTGAGCGCTTTAATACCCAGCATCCATCACTGTCAGGGTCCCCTTCTGCTTCCTCCTGGAATACCGACGGGCGCCGTTTGGGGATTCTGATTGGATATATGTGCCTGGACCCCTTCCCCTCGCCCCCTCCTCCCCCCACGCCACACACGCGCGCACACACTCTCCCTAAGCTCAGACTAAAAGACATTGAGGTCAGTCTTCAGGTCGGAGGTCTAATGAACCTGTCTGCTGGCGATGTGGTTTATGTCTTCATTCTATCGCAGCTCTATTCAGTCGGACCCCTGGCTGAGGGACACCTGCTAGCGAGGTCGGCTTCTCTCACTGTGGCCAAGTCCCACAGTCCCCAGATGTCTGGTCACTGTCTAAGGAGAGAAAGTTGAAAACAAAGACATCTCCAGATACTCACAACAGGCACCTTTAGTACCATTATGCTGCTCAGAAGGTATATCAAGTCAAATCCAATACGATTTGGGTTGCCCTTTTCACAAGAGATGTCACGAAAGTCTTCACATACGCCCATAGAACTGCACCTGAAGCAATCTAAAACCCTCAAAGAAGACAAGAAAAAAACTCCCAGGAAAACTCTGAGACAAAAATTGGAAGAGAGAGAGAAGAAAGTAGGATCAGAGAATGTGGGAGAACAAATAGCAGCTACAGTAACACTGAAGTCCCCTCCGGGTTAGGTGCGAACTAGTGCAGCAGTTCAGCTCTAAGACAGACTAAAAGTGAAGGTTTTTCATGTAGCCTTAAATAGCAAGACAGTGTCAGCCTCCCTGACTGAAACAGCAAGTCTGTTCCAGGGGAGAGAAGCTCTGTACAGGAAGGTCCTGCATTCCCACCATTTTCTTCTTGCAATACGCAGAAACTCACCCCTAGCATGCATACCAAAATACCATCTATAATGGTTGGTTGAGTTTCATTGTCAAGCCTTGTTTTATGGACTGTAATGTAAGGGGATTTCTGGTCTAGCTAATGGGAAATTGTGGTACTGGTCACTTTTGAATATTTCCATCACAGTGATGGAAATGTCATGTTGTTTCAGTGCTCATTCATGTATTGTATGGTTATATAGTATTTAGAGCTTTATTGCAGCAATCAATGCTCCCTGTCCACAGCCTATTGATTGTCAGACACAGAGATTGCGTATGACAACCAACATGATCTGCTGAAATAATATTATTTTCCAGTTGTTGGTTTACAGACAGGCACTCTCCATGGCCACCCCCCTGGTCCCATCTCTTGCATGGAAATGAGTGTATTTAATATACAGTGTCTGCTCCCTTTCAATCCAAATGGGGTCCTGTTATGCTGAGTCACTATGTGTTTTGTGCTGCCTAATGGGAACTGAACATTCTGTGGGATGGCCAGAAATGGATACGAATGACACAAGATGCCTGAAATGATTTTCCAAGCTCAGTGAGGTGACTTCACCCACGCGCTCCTAGTTCATACACGTTGTTCAAATGGATGCCAAGGAGGAGACCAAGTGATATTGACCATTCCGTGGTGGTCTCCATGACGACTGATGGCCACTGTGCCAACCGACAGGTGAAACAGGTTTAGACCGGCTTGGTCTTGGTAGGGGAGATCCTCTATGTGTGTGTGTGTGTGTGTGTGTAAGTGTGTGGGGCATGGAGGAGGTTGAGATGATTCAGTACAAATAAAGACGTGTCAATAACATGGCGTGCTGAAACGTCGAAGAGTCGTCCATGCCGGCTTGTTGCTAATGGTTGACAGTTACAGTCGGCGAGACCTACTACACATTTTTTTCCCCCCCAAATGTACACACAGCACAAACAAACAGCCTGCTGTACACAATGCTCTCAACTGGGTTCTGCTTTCTCATTCACGCCCTCTTTGTGCAGTCGCGCGTGGCAGGACTTTTCTGTCTATGTTCTCTGCTATTGAAAGTCAAGATCACGACGACATCCTTTACCCCACCTACACCTACACCTACACCCACTGTACAGTACTAAAGTCCAGAAAGACACACACACACACCCAGGGAGGATTTCAGTGCTCGACTCAAGACCCACCCAAACGATGGCCGCTTACGATCTTCCGGCAGTCCTGTCCTCGTACTCTAAAAGTGTGCGGGCCTGTATGCTATAGTGTGTGTGTGTGGGGGGGGGGGGGGGGGCTATTGTATTATTTATGGTCCCCCCGGCCTCGAAGGCCTCCGTGCCTGGTGTGGGCCTCCTCTCATTATGACTGGATGACAGGAGTCCCGTGCCAGTGCGGCAGCCTGCTTGTGAGGCTGGAGGACACCGCCGAACGGAGGGAGGAGGAGGGAAGGAGAGAAGGAGAGAGGGAGAGAGAGAGGTGGGGGTTGGGTGAGTTTGTCACAAGGTATTGATCACCCCTGCATTGGGATAGCAGAGGTGGTTGTAATGTGGGTCCGTGTGTACAGGCTCTCTCTCTCTTTCTCTTTCTACCTCTCCTCTTCTCTTTCTCCCACTGTGTTGCCGTCTCTTCCTTTGCCCTCTCCATCCTCCCGTTTCTCTCTCATCACCCCATTCCTCATAAACTCTGCATTTCCACCCCCCCCCCCCCCTTTTCCAATTTGTGCATGTCTTACTATTCATAGAACTCCTGTCTCTGTATTTCAAAATACAGATTGATTTCCTCTCCCCCAGCACCATTTCCATATTGAAAACTCCCTCTCTCCTTCCTCTCTGTCCAGCTCTCCCTCCCCCTTTCATCTCTTTACAGCGCTTTCCTCCCTCTCTCTTTCCCCCTCTCTCGCTCCATTCTCCATACCCCGAACTCAATGACACACACGCACACACACACAAGCTCCCTGGGACCTTTTACATAACTCTCTACACTGTGCTGGAGGACACAGATGGCTTTTTTTCCCCTTCCGTAGCGTTGCAGATTAGACCGTCAGAGCCTCGGTACCGAACCAGCGTGCTCCCAGGCCTGCGTCGTACTATGAATGATTTAGAGGTCAGCGAGAAGGCCGTGCGTCGGGATGCTCACAGCTCTGAGGATGGTACATCCACTCGCAATGGCTCTACCTGCAGCTCCGAGTTTTTCCCCGACCCTGGTCTCACATTCTCCAAGTTACAGTCCCTCTCTAACCCCCCCCACCCCACACGCCCCCCTCCCCTGGTCCAGGGGAGGAATGCAATTGGACAGTGGGCTGGATAAAGTGTGATGAACCGAGGAGAGGGGGAGGGATGATGGGATGGGAGGGTGGGTGGGTGGGTGGGTGGGGGGAGGAGGCGGGGCCAAGCGCTGCAGTAGCTCACTGCTGCAGTGCTGCAATCTCCCAGAGTGCACCTGGCTGACCAGGTCTGTGTCGATCAGTGCGTGTATGTGCTATTTTTCACCCTCCCTCACTGTTGCTTTCATCCCTCTCTCCAGCTGTCCTCTCCTCTGGTTGTTTTGTCCTATACACACACCGTCATGAATGCCCTACACACACACTGCCCCTGTACGACACCCCCTGGCTGGTTGTCTCAGCGCCAAACAACACACATTGTCTGGATATTAGCTACCAAGGGCAGACTAGAAGCCAGGACATAGTAGGCAGAGCCAGTGTCTGAGAGCAGACCAGGCTGGGCACTGACCAGAGACAACACTGGCCGAGATGGATGAGCGTCGTTGCCATTGCCAGCTTCAACAGGTAAATGCTTTACTCACTGAAAGGATCTACTATCTGTGGCGATCCTGTTTGGCATGATGTTTGATGTGGCACGTGTTGGGGCTGCTGTTTTAATACCGAGCCATTTCCTGTCAACGAGGGAGGACTGAGAATGTAATAGGATGGTAAGCATCGGAACAATGTCCCATCTCAAGCCGTCAAAGCTTTGCGGCGACCGTCTTCGCCAACAAGAACGGTAACTTCAGACAACGCTCTCAAAGGGAACTCTCGGTAACGCTAACGCTGCCGTTACCGTTTCAAAGGAAACGTACGACACACGTGTCGCAGGGAGGTTTCAGAGGGTCGCGCGTACACCCGTGAAACCGTATCCAGCAGGGTAATCTTTCTCACCTGCCTCTCACCCCCGACATGTAGCACTGGACCCTTTTGTGCCTGTCAGCCCACAAGCCTGGTAGCTCTGATTGCATAAAACTTTAATGATCGGCTGACTGACAGAGAAAGTGCTGCTGCCACTATCGTCTTACCAACCAACACCCCCCCGCCCCCCTCCTCCCCCTTCTAATCACCCTCTCTCACTCCCTCATCCCTCTCTTAACGCTTCCCTCTCTCCGTGTCTCGCGTTCAACGCGTGCTGCTCTCATCCTCTGTGACACTCTCATCCCCTCCCCTCGTGTCTTTTGCTATTCATGTGCACTCTCTGTGCTCTGTCCCTTTTTACCATGACATGTCGCAAAAAATAGCTTCGCCAACAACGCCATCACGGTGAAGCGTGAAAAGCTTTACTGAGTCTGCGTTGAGCACGGTGAGTTCACCTCCATTAAGACAGAAGCTAGAGTACAGCACGCCTAAAGTACAGCACAAACACTAAAAATGACTTGACAAAACAGCAAAACAATTCCTTTTACCGATAGCATGCTTTGTGAATACAGTGTTATTCCCAGTATTGATTGTGTGGTATGAATTTAGCATGCGTGTATATCAAATGTAGTCCTTCGCTCTGTTCTTAAAGACTACATTCTATACCAGCCTGCAGCTACATCCTCACAGCACAGTGGAGACAAGACTGCAGCCCGGCATCGCTCTGCTCTACAGCAGCCCTCATTTATTCATGACACGCAGCCCTGGTGAAATGGAGGAGCGTGGAGTGAGATATGCTCTTGCACGCTATTTTGGGCACTGTCCAATCAGCTGCCTCCATTTCCTCCTATAGGTTGGAGCATGTCAGCTCTCATCGCCCGGGGTCTCTCTCTCTCTCACGCGAGCGAGCGAGCATCCTTCAGACCGACATGCACGTGGACACATACGAGGATCTCCTACTCCCAACTTCCATCAGATGACGATGCTTCCTTAGCAATGTGAAGCCGTACATTTGTAATACATATAAACCATATGATATCTCCAAAATTATATTTCACATAATCACATAATATACTGTTACAATTCCCACATAGTGGAATTGCTTTGAGTGCTTCTCTGGTACTTCTTGATTATTTATAGGTAGCCAGCATTTAATTTAATAATTTAATTTCATTCTTTAATTTAGTGCAGGCTGACTCAGTATGGCCCTGGATGCTCCTCTCCTGGGCCTTGTTGCCAGGCGACCTGCAAATAGTGGCCATGCTTGCATTCACCACACTGCCTGACTTATTTGTCAATGGACGACTTGTTACACAAGGGAAACAGACTCTGTGCCACTACTCAGTGTCGCTACCATTCAAGGTCTCACGGTTGCTGTCGGAAACCATGGAGGAACACCTTCAGTTAATGATTATGCACCGATTCCTGCCTCATTTGGACCCATGCCTTGGTGAAAATACTATAGATTTTCTCCACAGTCCAGCAAATACAGTCATAATACTAATTTCTTTAGTAGACACTTTTATCCAAAGTGACAGGGAGACATTTGAACCTGCGACCTCTTGATCTAAAGCCAAATGCTCTACCACTGAGCTATGCCTACAGTTTTTATCCCTACTGTAACAACTTGCAAAACCAAATGGCTACCTTCACATGCCATTGAGAGGTTGCACTGTCTGGGATGGTAGTACCTCATCTGGGTGTTAGCTCTGGTCTGGAGGAACAGGTTTGCCGTTGACCAGGGAAGAAGCTGGGCTCCCTTGAGGCCTGATGAATCTCCTGGTGCTCCCTCAGGGGTAGCTTAGGTGGCTGAGCAGTGAGGGAATCGGGCTAGTAATCCGAAGGTTGCCAGTTCGATTCCCGGTCATGCCAACTGACGTTGTGTCCTTGGGCAAGGCACTTCACCCTACTTGCCTCGGGGGAATGTCCCTGTACTTACTGTAAGTCGCTCTGGATAAGAGCGTCTGCTAAATGACTAAATGTAAATGTAAATGTAGGTTAGATCTCCAAGTTCACTGATTCTGGGGTGATTCCATTCAAGACAGTGAGGGGGGTTCCTTTGGTCATAAGCAAGCACATGCAAGTTTGGAAGGTTTGGTGATCCCCCACAGTGTCGGTAACAACACTAAAGGATCGGTCCCCACCAGGGGCGTCGACGTGGGGGGGAAAGTGGTACTGACGACCCAGGGCCCCAATGGAGAGAAGGCCCTGGAAAACCTTGGAATGAAAATATGAGGTGCCCCTGGTCACCACCATCAACACACATCAGGCACACACACACACACACCAAGAAACAAGGCTTTGGATTATTTTGTTGACTGTGTGTTTTCATAGAATGCAAGCAAACGTGTTCGCTCTCTTCTGACCGGGAGGCGGACGCTCTGCCCAGATACACAAAGACTTGATCATTGATTGGCTGAGAGTGTAAAGGTGGCTGGGTGATACTCAAGAGTTAGTCAGTCAATCTCAAGCTTTGAGACAAATGAAGTTAAACACCAGCTTGCCACCGTGACCACACCAAAATCCCAAGCAAAACAAGCAGCGGCGTCCACTTGGCTAGCTCCAAACATTAGCATTAGCACTGTGGCAACTGACAAGTTACCGCAGCTTTCCGCACAGCCAGTCTCTCTCCGTCATAAACCCAAATAAGATTAGGTGTTATGTGAGCACGCCAATGACAGGACAGACGCCGGGAGACAGATTAAATATAAACGACTTCTTACTTCCTGTTGCCGTGTCCTCCCTCATCTTCCGTACTCCCTGGTGTGTCCACACGACAGGATTTACCTGCAATAGTTCTATTATGCGTCCGTCTAGAAGGTAGCTAAGGATTAGCTGGTGCTCTTGAAACGTACCAGAGTAGGATCCAGAGTAACGGTCCAGCGTGTGATGACGTGTGTGCATGAGTAGCTCCTTAACCTTTTCATGTTCCTGTTAAATTTGCCTGAAAACGCCTAAACAGCATACCCAAAGTAAATTGGAAGCTGTTCTTGAACCATTTGGAGTACATGCATGTAAATGATCTCTTTTGAAAGCTGACACTCTGAAGTTATGTCCCCTGTTGTCAGGACCCCTGTCAGTCCTTCTAGTGTTGAGTAATAGAAGCTTGAACACAAGGAAAGTGAAAATTTCTATTTCCGCCTAGATTTTGTTTTGAAAACAGAGGCCTGAAGAGGCCTAGAGGTGGTAGGTATTATCTGGAAGACTAAATTGGACCACAGGTTGAAGCCTTACCCAATTCAAATCAAAAGTCAAACATAATACCACAATATATTCATATTTGACACATGTTTTTATAAGAGTACATCCAGGAATTTTCTAAAAGGGTCTTTTGGAGACTCCAAAATGACCCTTTGTAACCAAGGTCAAGGTCAAATAAAAAGGTATTATTTTTCATAATTGTTATCTCTGGCCCATCTCTGGTACTTAGAAATATCATATATAATAGCTAAATCCCTAATTAGTAATACTGAAACACAAAAACTGAAGCATGAACACATTGGAGTGCTTTATCTGATTCCAAGGATTGGCGCACAAAGAACACTGATTCTGTCAACCATATTGCGCAATCGACTGTTATTTTGAAGGCTCCACAGACGCATACAAATGAGGTATTGGCATTTTCAGCTAGCTGTCAGCTACAAGGCTAACGAGCTAATTTCAGAGCCAGTCGAAGCCAGTTCGAGAAATTTGTTTAGAACGAGTGTGGGGGGGGGGGGGCGGGTGGGGTGCAGGACGCACAGACCTAGTTGGCTTTAGAGGGCTGTCAACGGGGCATGGAAGCTCCTATTGGGTCGAACAAGGTGTCAATCAAAAGGGGAGGGTTCAACGGACATTTTGAGACCTTCATTTTGTAAATACTCCGTTGATAAATCGGAGAAAATAACACTTTTATGTGAACAAGTTGTTTCTTCCGTCGGCTAACTTGCATAATGAAACAAAGGATAATGGCTATTCATGAACGTAAAACATTGTATTTGGACGAATTACTTTACATGGTTAGATACTTTGAACCCTTGGGACTTACGCAGATCAAGTTTTGATGGCATGATTTGCACACCTGGACCTATTTGAACAACTTAGGGTGAGTACAACTTTTTTCTTTGGCATTGTTGAAGGAATGTTCACCGGAAAAAGACGTTGACTTTGCTTGCTATTGCGACTTGATCTTGAATTGGTTTATTTCAATGGAAGCACAAGAATCGTAGCTTTCCAACGATGTATAACATGTGTAGCGTCTAAAAAATATATTTTTTAGAATTTAGTGCGTCGTAACTGAGGAAGGGGGAGGCAGCATTTTTGTCTCGCGGGCGAAACAGGAGCGTAAACTTTACGTCAAAACGCACTAATAACATTACGGTTAAGGACAATAAAACGTAAAAAGTACAGTACCATGTAGAGGGGCTGATTATTCATTGCTGTGTACTTTTTCTTATTTTGCAAGGAAATTAGTGTTTGACATTTTTGCTTACAATATCAAATTATACACAGCTTATCCGTCCATACATTTGTCACTGTAGTGCACACAACAAAATGAAATAATATGGAAAATCATTGTTCATTTTTGGCATTTGTGTAGTCTAGTCCTTTGTTGTATTGCATGGGAAAATAAGTGCATACAAACAAATTGTTTACTTCATTTGATAGAAGAGGGATTTCTATGATCTGGGAGGGTGGTGTCTTGTTGTCTATACCCTAGGATAACTCGACTGAGACCGAAACCGTCGTCAGTCATAAATCCACTTCAGCAAATTATTGTGATTGTGTCAAGGATGAATGGAATCGATGTGATCGATTGATGGGTGTATTGATGAGCCACTTATAAGGCAGAGCCCACACAACTCACACAGCTGAGAAAACAGTTCACTCAATTTCCCATTGCAAGGTTCCAACTACAATTTCCACCTTCTCTTCACAGGGTTAACCATCACTGCATTCATCCAGCCAGTCACACAAACATCCAAGATCAGCACTTGTCTTGAAAATAGCTAATAAAGTTACCTTTATTGGGCAGATGATAATATGTCTATTGACTGATAATATGTCTATTGTAATTTAGCTTTCATGTTTTACTTTGCCAAATACCTAAACTGAGCAGGAGGCCTACACACAACCATCCCAAGATAGTTCCTCATTGTTTTCATGTGTTGTTATCATGGGCATGCATTCTGACTACCACTTAGCACTTGCATTCAATGGGTTACAACCCAATTCGGTTTGTTTGGATGTGTATTTCGGTTCATTAGCATTAGGAACACAGCATGGTTAAACACCAGCCCTGAAAATGGATACAATGGAGGAAAAGCGAACCAATGGCCTACTTAGCTGTGCGAGAGAGGAGGAGGAGTCTACCATGTTTATTCTGTTTCTCTTTTCTCATATTGCCTGAAGTCAAGTAATAACAGCACGGTACATAATGCACAGTAGCCTATACATAACAATTTACAATGTGTTCATGAGATGACTAAAAGATCTGCATTATTTTGCCATTGAAAGTGTCCCATGGAAATGCCCGCTGTGCTAATGTCAATACTTTCTACTGTAATCTATGTGACACCTTGCAGATATTGACATACGCTCAATCATACAATATTTCCAAAGGTGTTATGACATTGCTCATCCATGCATTGTTCCCTAACATGACCTGAGGCACAGAGGTTGTATGGTTCAACCTGCTTTGTTTTTATGTCCTTGCATGACTGTCTGTAAACATAAAACATGGCTGCCTGAAATTTGAACACTGTCCCCCCTCCCCTCGGGATCTTTGTTGTCCTTCATGTTATATTGATGGTGTTGTATTGGAAATATTGACGTCTGGCTCTGTAATGTACTAGCTATCTGCTTCAAGGCTACACCGATGCTGAAAGCCTCCCTTGGTACCTCAGAGATAATGTCTTGCCGCTCTGGGAGTGTCTCTTGGCCAGGTCAGAATGACACTTGTCCTTGGAATGCTACGTAGGAGTGACGTTGCTAGCGTTGCACGGACCCAGGGGGGGTTGTGGATGTCTACAGGCTGACAGGATGCCTGTGAGTGTGTGTGTGTGTGCTTGCGCGAGCGAGACACAGAGAATAGACACCCGTCTTCGTATGTGTGTGTGTGTGTGTTTGTCAAATTATGCTAACAGCTAGCTGCCCTGCCAGATTGAGATAAGCCCTCAGAAGCCTGTGATCTACTCCATTGCTATGTTTGAATGCTATTGTTTTGCACACTATGTATAAGCTGCATAGCGTTCCCCAGAAATGAATGTACAGTACATTCTCTGCACGGCAGGGTTTGCTCATGTTTCCCGCTGGCCGTACTGTGTCAATCTAGCACCCGACCACAGTTAACGCGGGCTCAGATGAGAAGGTAATTGATCTCCTGGTGAAATAATGAGATTGCTGGTCTGAGAGTGAGTTATCTCCTTAGTCACTCTGCGCCTGTGACCCAAGATGTCTCCAGTGCGCCCTTTGACCTCTGAACTGTTGCATAGCCCCCTCATCCCATGATCCATTTTGTCTTCATCGAGACACTATTGGAACGAGAGTGCAGATATCTGGGGCTGGTTGTGTCACGTGTGGCAGAGCAGGCAGGATCTAAAGAACAGAAAGCCTTTACCAAAGAATGTCATGTGTAACCTATGTAACCTACCAAAAAGACAAACAAACAGACAAAGACAAGACTAGGGAAGCAACCATGAATACAAAAGGACTAGTGCAGATACTCATTCAAACAAAGACAGCAAACAAGACAGGTGCAGGTAACACAATCAACAAGCAAAGGGCGAACACACAGGGATGACACTGGGACACTGCCGGGACCGGGACTGGTTGTAGTTCCGTTGAAGTTTAATGATTGTACTCTTTTCATTGAATGCGTCGTTGTTTAATTGGCTAGCATGTTCATGCCGACTATGGTCTACTTTAAATACACACACAGGTTTGTATTGGTTTTCTCGACTCACAATTCAGTCCCATTCAAAAATGATCCCTTACTCCTAAACCCAACCTTAATGACACGAACCCCCTAAAACTAAATAGTTGTGTGTCACATACAGAACTTCATATGCTGTGGAGACTGACACACACAACTCATGTTACAATGAAAATGGAGCACGTTGATGTGCTTATCCACGTTCTCAAGCCAGGAATCTTAATGAAGTCGATAATGGATGAACACGCACTCACCCTGACCCCAACCACACACACACACACACACACACACACACACACACACACACACACACACACAGACAGACACACACACATACACACACACACACACACACACACACCTTTACAGTGCCTGCGGCTCAGCCCTGGTCACCTTGATTTGTGGCACATCAAACCAGAGGTGAGAGTAAAGTGGATTGTGCTGTCTGAAGACTAAAGCCTGCAGCACACACACACACACACACATGCATGCTCACACAGAAAATAATACACACATACACACATACTCACACAGTTTGTGGTTTCAGGACTTGCTTACCTTTATCTGCTTACTCTAAGCCCGGCTCTAATGGGTTCACTTCCACAGTGTGGGGGTAAGCCCTTGCAAACACCCGCACAGCAAGGACCATACGCTACATGTACACTATTCATCTATTGAATTCCTCTAATCATAAAACCTCTACCACTGTATGCTCCTTATATATATATATATATAACAAATATATATATTATGCATTGATAAAAGAAGACCCACAAAAGGCTTCTATGTTCTATTTCATCACACACCCTCCTTGACCTCCCTCATTGACAAAACCGTTGATACTGTAGTAGCACATGATTCAGACTCTTACTGTACTTGGTAATGGTCAGCTAGTTGAGGTACAGTTTGTGTATGAGTGTGTCACGTGACCGTGCTGAGTTCAGTAAAGTCCAGGTTATAATCCATAAGCCTCTTTAGTACCGGGTGGGTGAGAGGGGGTAGCTTGTCTCTTCTGTGGTGTTGGCACTAATCCTGCTTCAATGGGCACATTCCCTAAGGTGACTTTGCAGGACAGCTGGGAGTACTGAGGTCTGGTGAAAAAATTGGGAACGTATATGATGATATAGCGGGACAAATGTGATTTAGTGTGTGTGTGCATGTGTGTGTGTGTGTGTGTGTGTGTGTGTGTGTGGGGGGGGGGGGGGGGTATATAGGTTCACACAGTCTTTTGAATTATAGTAGGTTTTAGCAGAGTTTTAGTTTGATGGTCACCATTTTTGGTTTTGGTTTCTGTTCCTCTTTCTAGCTTGTAGGACACTGTCCAACTAAATGTAAATAAGGGAGTCAGGTGGCTGAGCGGTTAGGGAATCGGGCTAGTAATCTGAAGGTTGCCAGTTCGATTCCCGGCTGTGCAAAATTACGTTGTGTCCTTGGGCAAGGCACTTCACCCTGCTTGCCTCGGGGCAATGTCCCTGTACTTACTGTAAGTCGCTCTGGATAAGCGCGTCTGCTAAATTACTAAATGTAAATGTAAATAAACGTAAAATAAATATAGTGGTTTTTCTGGGTGAAATTTGAGTAACCTAGAACCCTTCAACATTTGTGAACCAAATGGTTCCATGGTCGATGCAATGCTAGTTGTATTGTACAGGCTAACCAATACTGCTTCATCGGCCTGAAACTGTAGGTAAACCAGTAGGTAGAGCCTGTGCAGATACCCTAGATTAAAAAAAACGTAAACAACCTGCTTAGTGGCTAACAGCTAGTTGTAATGCTATCTAACAATACAGAATACCTTGTCTGAGATGTGGTAAAGGCTATAGTCTAACGGCATTAACCTTCTTCAGACGACTAAACCTCGGGCCAAGCTTCCTGTTTCCTCAGCTTCCTTTCCTTGTTACTCATTATAGGGAGGATTCTGACGAGCTACTTCCTAAGACCAGCTTTGTGACATCCCTCATTAATAGGTGCTCTTTAACGACTTGCTAGGAATTCCTGAAATAGTCTCCATAGTGGCAGGGGAGCTACAGTCGGACTGTCAACAGCCGTAGTAGACGTTTGCTGGGGTGCGTGCGCACGCTGTGGATTAGCGTTTGCGCCCTCTCAACGACAGCTCCCACAACGAGCTCCACACGTTACGTAATCAGCTTTTCCTCTTCGCTTCGAGTCTCTCTGTATGCACGTTCTCTTTCGAGCCTTCACGTCGTTAGTATTAGTGAGTAGTCAGGTTTTTTGTAGATATGAGTCATGAGAAGGCGGGGTATTAAAGGTCTTACATATGAAATTCTTGAAAATGCAGATGTGGAAATGCCTCTCAGTCTTGAATGTGTGGTTCAAATCTAACCTGTAGTATTTCTCTATCGTATTACTACAGTAGAAATTGCATTTGCACAAGGAATATAGCCTTCTACACTATAATCCATGTCTCAAATGTCTACAAAACACCGTAGGCCGCCTACAACTCTCATACAGTACATGGTGTGGTGTGGTGTTCTAGTTTTCATAGACTGTCTGTGACCTTTACCAGGCCAGCCTTTGGGTCATTTGAGTGTTGTCTGGGGGGGGGGAATAGGAAGTAAAAGTGAGAGAGGGTTTGTGAGTAAAATAGCAGAACATGGCTATTGCAGGCTAGCGTCATTTTGTATGGGTGTATTTGAGTACAGGTCGGCTATTCTTTGTCTTTCTCGCTCTTCCTCTTTCTCTCTCTCTTTATGCTTAGAATCACGCTTGCTGATCCTTCCTACAGTAGGAGGAACCAAATGCATGTCCTGCATACAAGCCCCTATACGCTTCGAATCTAGAAACCTTCTCCCCCATGGATTTGTCTGGATTGAATACTCGCAAGGTCTTTTTTAAACAAATTGTCTGCCTCAGAGCAACTGAGGACAATTGCTCTCTTTTTGTTTTTCTATTTTTACTTTCAGGCCTGCTGTGCAGTATGTTATGCAGCTATACAAGAGCATACATCTAACACCTTCCATTTATTGTACCAGCAACAGTATTGTTTCTTATCCACAACAGGCTTCTGAGGGTTGAAAACCTAAAACACAGCAACAAGGGAGGAGCAAGAAGAAAGGCTGACATTTAACAGACAAGGCACGCAAAGGTCTTGTCTGCAAAGTCCAGATCGAGAAATCCTGACAGGTGCCGTATCAGTTGAACACTCGGTCTCAGTTGTTCCCTAGGCTTGAATCTTTGTGGAGAAAGTTCCCATCTCGAACACACACACGTCCTCTGTCTCTTCTGTGCATGACTCGGCGCCTGTTTTTACAGGCCCCCTCGGGCACCCAGTACACTTGCCATGATAATATTAGTGGCAAGAGAATAGCAGATGAAATAGGGCTGTCCCCACTATGGGGGGAGGGGCCTTTGACACAGTAAACACTGGGC